>NC_092089.1:39852282-40152282 GCF_045679555.1 Salvelinus alpinus | reverse complement strand
GTACTTCTCTCAGACTGCCACCAGAGGCGCCAGACTACTGCCCCGGGTGGTGCAGACCACACAGCCGCCCCTCTACCTCCAGCACCAAGGTAGTCTTAACATGGGTTTGGTGGATTAGGTGATGATGGGTTACTGATATCCAATGTAGAATTTGTTTATGGCATGTGTCTATTTTATGTTTGCTTGTGTGTCGTTTAGTGCTGAGCGATTGGTGCTTTTTGAGGTCGGTTGTGTTTTGGTTCGATCATTCCAAAATAATCACGGATTTCGGTTTCGATATTATTATTTTTTATATTAAATGCATTATACGTTTTGTGGGTTGAATGCTGTAACAACAATAAAAGTCCCATGATGGTAGTGACTGCCCATCACTGCTTATCACTTAACTATCACTTATTCACATTTAATAAAATATTTCAGTTGTTGTGTATATTACATTTGTTTTATTTGATGACTTTATTATTTAATTCCAAGTCATCATCTCATCTCTATAGAGCTGCTGCCCATGCTGTCTGACAAAATCACTATTTTAGTGGTTCTTCAAAGTACATAAGACATACTTTAATGACTGCTGAATACCAACTATCAATCACTTAGATCATGTATTTTCAGGTAGAGATACCTCTCGAGGGTAACTGCTTTCTATCTCACTCGATCAAGCGTGCTCCACACAGACCGGACAAGTAGGCGGGCGCGCAATGGATTATAGTCATTATAGTTAATTACCATGTCTGCTCCACAGAGACCGGACAAGTAGGTGGGCGTGCAATGGATTATAGTCATTGTAGTTAACTACCACATTTTCTGCACTTAACTATGTTGAAACATTACCTGGTGGAAGCTTTAACTCCCTACTACATCACTCAGTTCGGGCTTGATCTGATTTATCTCTAGAGAAACTGCACATCGAGCTCACAGAACAAAAACTAATGAAATGGAATTAAAAGAATTGAATCTATGTGGGTCAATTAGTTGATTAAAAACTGAAATATAACTGAAATGTTGGTTAATCACTCAGTACTAGAGTGTTTCAGGGAGATTTGTTTGTTTTGTCTGTGTGTACAGTCGTGGCCAAAAGTTTTGAGAATGACACAAGTATTAATTTTCACAAAGTCTGCTGCCTCAGTTTGTATGATGGCAATTTGCATATACTTCAGAATGTTATGAAGAGTGATCAGATGAATTGCAATTATTTGCCAAGTCCTTCTGCCATGCAAATGAACTGAATCCCCCAAAAACATTTCCAATGCATTTCAGCCCTGCGACAAAAGGACCAGCTGACATCATGTCAGTGATTCTCTCGTTAACACAGGTGTGAGTGTTGACGAGGACAAGGCTGGAGATCACTCTGTCATGCTGATTGAGTTCGAATAACAGACTGGAAGCTTCAAAGGGAGGGTGGTGCTTGGAATCATTGTTCTTCCTCTGTCAACCATGGTTACCTGCAAGGAAACACGTGCCGTCATCACCGCTTTGCACAAAAAGGGCTTCACAGGCAAGTATATTGCTGCCAGTAAGATTGCACCTAAATCAACCATTTATCAGATCATCAAGAACTTCAAGGAGAGCAGTTCAATTGTTGTGAAGAAGGCTTCAGGGCGCCCAAGAAAGTCCAGCAAGTGCCAGGGCCGTCTCCTAAAGTTGATTCAGCTGCGGGATCGGGGCACCACCAGTACAGAGCTCGCTCAGGAATGGTAGCAGGCAGGTGTGAGTGCATCTGCTTGCACAGTGAGGCGAAGAATTTTGGAGGATGGCCTGGTGTCAAGAAGGACAGCAAAGAAGCCACTTCTCTCCAGGAAAAACATCAGGGACAGACTGATATTCTGCAAAAGGTACAGGGATTGTACTGCTGAGGACTGGGGTAAAGTCATTTTCTCTGATGAATCCCCTTTCCGATTGTTTGGGGCATCCGTAAAAAAGCTTGTCCGGAGAAGACAAGGTGAGCGCTACCATCAGTCCTGTGTCATGCCAACAGTAAAGCATCCTGAGACCATTCATGTGTGGGGTTGCTTCTCAGCCAATGGAGTGGGCTCACTCACAATATTGCCTAAGAACACAGCCATGAACAAAGAATGGTACCAACACATCCTCCGAGAGCATCTTCTCCCAACCATCCAGGAACAGTTTAGTGACGAACAATGTATTTTCCAGCATGATGGAGCACCTTGCCATAAGGCAAAAGTGATAACTAAGTGGCTCGGGGAACAAAACATCGATATTTTGGGTCCATGGCCTGGAAACTCCCCAGACCTTAATCCCATTGAGAACTTGTGGTCAATCCTCAAGAGGCGGGTGGACAAACAAATACCCACAAATTCTGACAAACTCCAAGCATTGATTATGCAAGAATGGGCTGCCATCAGTCAGGATGTGGCCCAGAAGTTAATTGACAGCATGCCAGGGCGGATTGCAGAGGTCTTGAAAAAGAAGGGTCAACACTGCAAATATTGACTCTTTGCATCAACTTCATGTAATTGTCAATAAAGGCATTTGACACTTATGAAATGCTTGTAATTATACTTCAGTATTCCATAGTAACATCTGACAAAAATATCTGAAGACACTGAAGCAGCAAACTTTGTGGAAATTAATATTTGTGTCATTCTCAACTTTTGGCCACGACTATACATCTGGTGTCTATGTTATCTCTAAATCCGTGTTCACATTGGCAGTTTGAAGTGACTCAAATCCTATTTATTTGCATATCCGATTCAAATCTGTTCTGTTTCCTGCAGTCTGAACTGCCAAAAAGCACATGGAATCTGATATTTCAAGCCACATTTCAAACCACCTTCATAGGTGTTTTTAAAGTCAGATACAAATCTGATTTGTGACTTGTGTGAACGGTCAAACCAGATTTATTTGCCCTCAAGTGTTTTTTAGACTTTTTTGGCATATCTTGTTGCTTGCTAGCTACTCTGTTGACAGTTTGACACGAACATTGGTAGTAACTTGCTTGTTAATTGTTTACAAACAAATGAGTGAATGTGCTAGAAAGCTAAACTGCTAGCTAGTTGACTGCTGTGGCTATCCAGAAGATTCCATTTGAAAGTTGGATCATCTTATCCTTTTGAGGCTTTAAGTGTTCTTACACTATGATTTTTGAACATGCAAAGCTACTGGTTAAGCATCCATGGCAGGCATTGTTATTACCTTAGCTTGCTACATAACTTCTGAGTGATAGGAAGCATGAGCACCACCACCAATCAGCCTACACCACTGTGCACACACCCGTTGTTACTATGACAACTAGCGTAGCCATGTCAGCAAATGAATGCTGTCTGAACACACACGAATCCGATTTGGTCACTTGTAACATGCTGTGTGGAAAGTCAGTAGTCCAAAATGCATTTGAAAAACATAACTGATTTGGGCATTAAGACCTGCAGTGTGAACAAGGCTTTAGTGTGTTTCCTCCATGTATTCTATCGACATCCTCAGGCCATAGCCGCTCTATAGTCGGAGTGGAACAGAAGAAGAATGGCAGCCTGTGCCTGTTGCTCCTGGACCCTGGCTGTACACCAGGAGATGTGAGGAAACTGCTGAGCCAAGATGGCTCCACTGTTAGCACAGCTGTCCGCCGCATGAGGAAGTTCCCTGGCAACCTGAAACATAGGCAGTACCAGGTGGTGGCTGTAGATGGCGTGCTCTCCCCCGAGGAGAAACAGGTTAGTCCGAGTGGCTCTTAACTGCTTACAGGTACAGTATTTAGTCCTCTGGATGGTGTTCCGTAAGGATAAAACCCTTTGAAACGAAGTGAAACAGGGAGGTTGTACCTGAAATTCTCCAATAGGAACACAGATTTTGACTTTAAGTTGTGAAGTGTTTTGCTACGATGTGCACTGAACTGGGAATCAACTATTCAATTTTGATATTGATTTGTTTTTTGTTTGTCAGACCCGCGTTCTCAACTCAAGAACACTGCAAGCCGAGAGGATCCCTTGATGCTGGAATGCAGTTGTCGCATTCATTTTACTGGGAATGTAAATTTATAACTGCCAAAAACATTTCATGTTGAATTTTCTTTGATATTTTATGAAGGTAATAAATTATATATTTTTAACGTTGCCTTTTTCTCTGTTCTGTTCAAATCCTCAACATATTCCTGTGTGTAAAATTGGGACCTTGTAAAAGGCATAAGGACACACTCTGAGAATGGAACATGTATTCATATATTTATTGAACTACCAGAAATGACTGTAACCAAACATTGTATATTACTGGTAAATGACAAGAATTAACTGTAAAAAAAACATTTATATATATTTATATATACACACTACCATTCAAAAGTTTGGGGTCACTTAGAAATGTCCTTGTTTTTGAAAGAAAAGCACATTTTTTGTCCCTTAAAATAACATCAAATTGATCAGAAATACAGTGTAGACATTGGTAATGTTGTAAATGACTATCGTAGCTGGAAACGGCGGATTTTTAATGGAATATCTACATAGGCGTACAGAGGCCCATTATCAGCAACCACCACTCCTGTGTTCCAATGGCACGTTATGTTAACTAATCCAAGTTTACCATTTTAAAAGGCTAATTGATCATTAGAAAGCCCTTTTGCAATTATGTTAGCACAGCTGAAAACTGTTGTCCTGATTAAAGAAGCAATAAATCTGGCCTTCTTTAGACTAGTTGAGCATCAGCATTTGTGGGTTCGATTACAGGCTCAAAATGGCCAGAAACAAAGAACTTTCTTCTGAAACTCGTCAGTCTATTCTTGTTCTGAAAAATGAAGGCTATTCCATGAGAGAAATTGCCAAGAAACTTAAGATCTTGTACAACGCTGTGTACTACTCCCTTCACAGAACAGCGCAAACTGTCTCTAACCAGAATAGAAAGAGGAGTGGGAGGCCCCGGTGCACAACTGAGCAAGAGTACAAGTACATTAGTGTCTAGTTTGAGAAACAGACCCCTCACAAGTCCTCAACTGGCAGCTTCATTAAATAGTACCCGCAAAACACCAGTCTCAACGTCAACAGTGAAAAGACTACTCCGAGATGCTAGCCTTCTAGGCAGAGTTGCAAAGAAAAAGCCATATCTCAGACTGGCCAATAAAAAGAAAAGATTAAGATGGGCAAAAGAACACAGACACTGGACAGAGGAAGATTGGGGGAAAAAAGGTTATGGACAGACAAATCTAAGTTTGAGGTGTTCGAATCACAAAGAAGAACATTCAGAAAAAATTAAGAAGAACACGCAGAAAAAATGAAAAGATGCTTGAGGAGTGCTTGACGCCATCTGTCAAGCATGGTGGAGGCAATGTGATGGTCTGGGGGTGCTTTGGTTGTGGTAAAGTGCGAAATTTGTACAGGGTAAAAGGGATCTTGAGGAAGGAAGGCTATCACTCCATTTTGCAACGCCATGCAATACCCTGTGGACGGCGCTTAATTGGAGCCAATTTTCTCCTACAACAGGACAATGACCCAAAGCACAGCTCCAAACTATGCAATAATTATTTAGGTAAAAAGCAGTCAGCTGGTGTTCTGTCTATAATGGAATGGCCAGCACAGTCACCGGATCTCAACCCTATTGAGCTGTTGTGGGAGCAGCTTGACCATATGGTACGTAAAAACACAGACACTGCCCCTGAACAAGACAATTAACTCACTGTTCCTAGGCCGTCATTGAAAATAAGAATTTGTTCTTAACTGACTTGCCTAGTTAAATAAAGGTAAAATGAAAAAGAAGTGCCCATTAAGCCGATGTGAATTCTCTTCAGATGACCTCAACAAATTGACAACTAGAATGCCAAAGGTCTGCAAGGCTGTAATTGCTGCAAATGGAGGATTCTTTTACGAAAGCAAATTTTGAAGGACACAGTTATTTCAATTAAAAATCATTATTTATAACCTTGTCAACGTCTTGACTATATTTCCTATTCATTTTGCAACTCATTTCATGTATGTTTTTATGGAAAACAAGGACATTTCTAAGTGACCCCAAACTTTTGAATGGTAGTTATGTATATGTATGTATGTAATAAACTCAGCAAAAAAATAAATGTCCCTTTTTCAGGACCCTGTCTTTCAAAGATAATTTGTAAAAATCGAAATAACTTCACAGATCTTCATTGTAAAGGGTTTAAACATGGTTTCCCATGCTTGTT
Source organism: Salvelinus alpinus (assembly GCF_045679555.1). Taxonomy (NCBI): domain Eukaryota; kingdom Metazoa; phylum Chordata; class Actinopteri; order Salmoniformes; family Salmonidae; genus Salvelinus; species Salvelinus alpinus. The sequence continues at coordinate 40,146,167 of NC_092089.1, read as the reverse complement.
CAATGAACCATAAACAATTAATGAACATGCATCTGTGGAACGGTCGTTAAGACACTAACAGCTTACAGACGGTAGGCAATTAAGGTCACAGTTATGAAAACTGGATCGGAGAGTGAGGGCTAGGGCCATTCCCCCCAGAAATGTCCGTGAACTTGCAGGTGCCTTGGTGGAAGACTGGGGTGACATCTCACAGCATGAGCTGGCAAATCTGGTGCAGTCCATGAGGAGGAGATGCACTGCAGTACTTAATGCAGCTGGTGGCCACACCAGATACTGACTGTTACTTTTGATTTTGACCCTCCCCTTTGTTCAGGGACACATTATTCCATTTATGTTAGTCATGTCTGTGTCATGTCTGTGGAACTTGTTCAGTTTATGTCTGTTGTTGAATCTTATGTTCATACAAATATTTACACATGTTAAGTTTGCTGAAAATAAACACAGTTGACAGTGAGGGGACATTTCTTTTTTTGCTGAGTTTATATATATACACACACACAAACATTAACAGAGTGCATTCATGGAGAGACACGCCTGGTGCATCTTTACCCCACACTGTCTTTCACTAGAAGTAGGAATAGACCAGCCTCTCCTCATGTATTGTCAAATCAGAAAACAAGACCAAGTAGTTCTCCCCTTTCTCAAACATGAGTCAGGTTACATGGGGAGACATAGAGACCACTGATGATTTAGTGTTGAGTCACGCTTTATCCTTCTGTCCTGTTCCAATTGAGGAGGAACATTCCGCAACCACAGCTTTTATCTTCTTACAGTATCTGGGGGCCGGGGCCCTCTGGGTACGTGCGGCTTCGGTGGAACAGATACACACACATACACTGACATTTACTCACACACACATATACCCTCCCACAAACACAGATGACACACACCCTCACTCACACCCTCCTAGCAAGTCACCTGGCAACACGATCACTACTGTGAGAATAGTACAGATTTTTTTTAAATTGCTGGTGAAAAGGACATTCTGTAAAACAGATTATTCCCAGGCCACTGACTGGAATGTTCTAATTACTATTGAACTGTTAGGACCGCAGTCTGTGGGTTGGTTGGAGGAACTCTTCTCTGGTACATTCTTTCCTCCAAGGCTCTGTCCTGATTCCTGTCCATGCCCCCTCAGCAACGTGACAGCTCACTGATAACTGACAGATATGTGGATTGCGACTACGCATGTCCTTATCAGTTCTACAGAGAATAGATATGTATTGTATAGGTACGTATTGGACATATAGTACTGTCATATTAGAGAAATTTCAAAAACTGGTGAAAGGTATTTTTATGTTTTATTGATCTCTAACAAAATATGAATCCAGCAGAAGTATTAGGGTCCATGCATGACAGGGCCTGGCCAGAAAACGTGGAGAGATTACATTTGCCCTAAAACACTTTTCAATCACCATATCAACGCAAAACGTTAAAAAGAGGGGGAAAGCGCTGTATTTTAGACCGATTTGCCTCATGATTTGGCAACTCGAAGACAAGATCTCTTTCAGTCACACTGGAGCGCTGCTACAGGCTCTTTGCATGCCTTAACCAATCAGATTCACAGAAATCGCAGGTCACGCGGGCTGGGCACAATGCACAAAGTTTAAGGCAGTCTCCACTTTCCTCTGGTATTTATTTAGCAAGCCTGATAACACATCACACCAGACAGACACAAACAAAAACTCTTCCATAAATGTATCAGCCTATACACTTAAACTTTAGCGATCTGACATGCTGTATTGCATGGAAACAATATAATTTTTCAGTCTGATCACTACTATGTGCCCTATCTCTTGCCAGGGTGAAGGAAGCGGTGTATTGATAGCCAATTTGTTTGTGAGAAAATGTGAATTGGATCAAATTTGGGTTATATTCAAACTTGGACTGACTATACTACCTAGGCTTTTTCAATCCAAAATGATTAACTGGAAATAATCATTAAACACAATAGCTAACAGACTGAGTACATTTTTAATTAGGCCTAGAGTTGCATAGGGCGGGACAATATGACGCAACAAACCCGCATACAGAAAGCTTTGTCCAATCATGTTGCTTTCTCTGTCTGTGTAAACAACCCTAGTCCTAATATAATTAATATGTAAACTACAAGGTTGCTGCAGTTTGACAGTGTTTTCATCTTCCCCAAGGACATTAGTTTGTTTAAACCTTGATTAGAAAAACTCTGGTCCCATCATAGCCCATTTTAAACCTTTTTACAACAGATTAATCACGGCATACCGTATAAGGTCCTGAGTTTTACCTGGTTAGGTTACCAGAACAGGAAAGACTACAGCCACAGAATAATTTTTCACCACACCACTCTAGTACGTGTGGTGCCACCTCTGATGCACAGGGTGGAAAGTGTGTGTGTGAGAGTGCGTGAGTGCGTGAGTGCGCAACATGTTGACAAAACAAAAATGAATTTGGCCTCACAAAAACGTTTCTCAATTAATTTTCTTAGTAAAACAAACTAGTTAAGAATACCGTATTTCCTATGTAGCCTAATCAAAATCGTTTTCCCGTTTCTCGTCGGTCATGGGGGATGTAAAATATGGCACATTGCATGGAGTCTGTAACCTGTGTTTAAAAAGCGCAAATCAATCTGAGGTGTGCCCGCGCAGAAAACAAACCCTACTGCTGCGTGCGCGAAATTGTATAGGCGGTCAGTATTCCTCGAGCACGACACGAATAAAAAACCAAGCGGAAACGTGTGTTTGTCTTCCGCGCGTCTTCTTTTGGGACAGTAGGTGATATTCGGGTGCGCATTGGACACAGAGCACATTTTACTTGCTCTGCCCGCTATCCATCATAAACCCGTATTTTTAAGAATAGTTGTGGATTGACTGCAAGAAACTTCTTGGGGCCAGGGATTTCATAGTAGCCTACACCGACTGTGGATTTTGTCACATTGGCATACAATGACAACTTCCACCCGTACAAAGACAGGTAGAGAATACTGTGCGCTCTGTGTAGTGAGTGGAGTTATAGTTGGAGTTCAAAGAGGTTGCTATATTGCCTATTGCAGAATACAGTGCCTACCCTTGTATTGCCATTTTATCATGTTAATTGAATGTTAAACCAGAATCTGAGTGGCATAGTTAGAAACAAGTAATTACTTTGTTTTCTTTGTGTGATACATAGGTGCGTAATTTTGTTATTGTTGTCATATTTGGAACCTCTCAGTGAGATGTTTGCATGTCTGAAGTGTACATTACTGTCCACAGGCATATATATTATGCACTGTTGCATGCAAGATCTGTCTCACCCTTTAACTAGATGATAGGAACACTGGACAATTTTCAGCAAGTTGCAACCATGAAATACAGTTATAAACACTTTTCCATAAACAAGGTCTAAATCATGTTTGATGCACTAGGTAAGTCATTTTTTTGCAGTACTGTTTAAACTAGATGATAGGAACACTGTGGACAATTTTCAGCAAGTTGCAACCATGAAATACAGTTATAAACACTTTTACATAAACAAGGTCTAAATCATGTTTGATGCAATTTGTAAGTAAACATTTTTGCAGTACTGTATAAGAGATAGAAAGGATTACATAGGACCATGAATGGTGACCAATGCTTGAGCTTGATGGACACAAACTAGGCAACTTTTTGCCCCTGTGATTCAGACCAGCCTGTGAACAGAACAACATGCTCTCTGCCCCTCTATGATTTACAGCTAGAACTGCATTGTTCCACAGCAAACCCACCATTTATCTTTACTGCAATATTTGCTAGTCCTTCATTGGAAGACTTTTTTTTGTACCCAGACTTTGTTTATAGGTACTTGAATGTTATTAAATGTCTCCTTTTGTTAAAGGGGCAATCTGGGATTGTTACATACATTTTAGGACTTTGGAGTTAATGGCATGTAGCCATTGCTCCAACTTGTTGTCACGCCCTGACCTTAGATCCTTTTTATGTCTCTATTTTGGTTGGTCAGGGCGTGAGTTGGGGTGGGCATTCTATGTTTTTGTTCAATGTTGTCTATTCCTATGTGTTTGGCCGGGTGTGGTTCTCAATCAGAGGCAGCTGTCTATCGTTGTCTCTGATTGAGAACCATACTTAGGTAGCCTTTTCCAAACTGTGTTTTGTGGGTAGTTGTTTTCTGTTTTGTGTCTGCACCAGACAGAACTGTTTCGGTTTCATTCGTCTCTTTGTTGTTTTTGTTATTTAGTGTTCAGTTTTAATAAAGAAAGCATGAACACTTACCACGCTGCGCTTTGGTCCACTCCCTCTTCTTCAGACGGTCGTTACAGAACTACCCACCACTAAAGGACCAAGCAGCGTGGTGTATTGGACTCCTGGACATGGGAGGAAATCCTGGACGGCAAGGGACCCTGGGCACAGACGGGAGAGTATCACCATCCAAAAGAGGAGCTGGAGGCAGCTAAGGCGGAGCGGCGACGCTACGAGGAGTTGGCTCGAGGAGGCGTGCACGAGAGGCAGCCGCAGAATTTTTTGGGGGGGGAGGCACACGGGGAGATTGGCGGGGTCAGGTCATAGACCTGAGCCAACTCCTCGTGTTTGCCGTGGGGAGAGATTGACTGGGCTGGCACCGTGTTATGCGGTGACGCGCAAGGTGTCCCCAGTGCGCACTCATAGCCCGGTGCGCTAAATCGCAGCTCCTCACATCGGCCGGGCTAGAGTGGGCATCGAGCCAGGAGGGATGGTGCCGGCTCAGCGCATCTGGCCTTCAGTGCGTCTCCTCGGCCCGGGTTATCCTGCACCAGCCCTACGCACGGTGTCCCCGGTTCGCCAGCACAGCCCAGTGCGGCCTGTTCCAGCTCACCGCACTTGCCGGGCTACAGGGGGGATCCATCCAGGACGAGTTGTGCTAGCTCTGCGCTCGAGACCGCCAGTGCGCCTCCACGGCCCAGTGTATCCGGTGCCTCGGCCAAGGAAGAGGCCTCCTGCATGTCTCCCCAGCCTGGTGAGTCCTGTGCCTGTGCTAAGCCCTAACCCTCCTGCATGTCTCCCCAGCCTGGTGAGTCCTGTGCCTTCTCCCAGAGCCAGGCCTCCTGTGTGTCTCTGCACTCAAGTGATGATCCATGGCACGAAGCCTCCAGTGATGATCCATGGCACGAAGCCTCCAGTGATGATCCATGGCACGAAGCCTCCAGTGTGTCTCTCCACTCCAGCGACGATCCCCAGTCCGGAGCCGCCAGAGTCTCCCTCCTGTCCGGAGCCGCCAGAGTCTCCCTCCTGTCCGGAGCCGCCAGAGTCTCCCTCCTGTCCGGGGTCGCCAGAGTCTCCCTCCTGTCCGGGGCCCGCTGCGAGGGTCCCCAGTCCGGGGTCGGCGGCGAGGGTCACCGCTCCAGAGGCGCCACAAGTGGGCCAAGCTTAAGGTGGAGCGGGGTCCACGTCCCGCACCAGAGCCGCCACCGCGGATAGATGCCCACCCAGACCCTCCCCTATAGGTTTAGGTTTTGCGTCCGGAGTCCGCACCTTTGGGGGGGGGGGGGTGTATTGTCACGCCCTGACCTTAGATCCTTTTTATGTCTCTATTTTGGTTGGTCAGGGCGTGAGTTGGGGTGGGCATTCTATGTTTTTGTTCTATGTTGTCTATTCCTATGTGTTTGGCCGGGTGTGGTTCTCAATCAGAGGCAGCTGTCTATCGTTGTCTCTGATTGAGAACCATACTTAGGTAGCCTTTTCCAAACTGTGTTTTGTGGGTAGTTGTTTTCTGTTTTGTGTCTGCACCAGACAGAACTGTTTCGGTTTTGTTCGTCTCTTTGTTGTTTTTGTTATTTGGTGTTCAGTTTTAATAAAGAAAGCATGAACACTTACCACGCTGCGCTTTGGTCCACTCCCTCTTCTTCAGACGGTCGTTACAGAACTACCCACCACCAAAGGACCAAGCAGCGTGGTGTAATGGACTCCGTAATGGACGGTCGTTACACTTGTAAATGCCTCATGAGTTTAGGTCAACTGTTTTACCCCACCAGAACCCAAAATAGAATCTTGTTTGTAAACAATGTTATTCTTAACAAACCCTATATGGTTTCATAACTATCATTTTGATATCATTAATGGTCAGTCCTTGCATCCATGACTCTGTTTATGTTTACATTTTTCCAGCCCCAACCCTCAGCTGTTTACCAGTGGTTGTCCAATCCCAGATTGCCCCTTTAAACATTTCCACTTGGCTTCCTCCTGGCTCCCTGTGATCTGATAGCTATATAAACATTTGTTTGGAATAACAACCTTATTTACTGGGATTTTGGGTGTTTATTTCAGATTTTTGTCTAATCAAGCACAGCGTTTCAACTCTAGATGAGTAAGACTTTGGCCCCGTGCCTTCTCACACAGCTGGAGGTGTATGGTTATTCCCTTTTGTGTGTTAATGCTTACATACATAGATCCAGATTGCTTGAATGAGTGGGCCTTTGACTATGTCTTGTCTTCTCAGATCATTTGGATTCCACTGATCCCCAGGTTCTGGACTATATGCTGGTTCCTCACCGGAACTTCAACCTGATCAATGGGGTCCACTCTCCCGACGAGGTCGACCAGATCCAGAACTGGGAGATCCGAGACTCAGACATATTCGCCGTCACTTATCCCAAGTCAGGTGAGTACTGTAGACAGCATGGATGTACTTACCTAGAATACCCAGTTGTTTACCGCTTTTAAAACATGCATGCAAACCTCTTTTTATCTCTTCCTATAAGGTCCTCTTACACAGCTTCAACTCAACTGAGTAGATCTCGTTCAGTGAGTTTACTTTGCTTATCTGTTAATGGGCTCTTTTCTTTACCTGTGTCAGTCCAGCAGCCCAGATAAGTGAAAGAAATGTCCTAGTTGTTTTAAGCCAACAAAACTGGTATTTTCGCTTATCTCCCTGCACAGAACCTTGCCCGCATCCTTACATTAGGTGGAATGCTGCATGCCCTGTTCTCCCCTTGGCTGAAAACAATGGTTTAAACCAGGCTAGATTAAACTGTAACAGACCGATGTCCCATAAGCACCGTATCAGAGCAGGAGTAGCACAGTGACGGTAGGCAGGACAATGTCCACATTCAAATACACTATATACAAAGTATGTGGACACCCCTTCAAATTAGTGGATTTGGCTATTTCTGCCTCACCAGTTGCTGACAGGTGTATAAAACCGAGCACACAGCCATGCAACCGTCATAGACAAACATTGGCAGTAGAATGGCCTTACTGAGGAGCTCAGTGACTTTCAACGTGGCACCATCATAGGATGCCATCTTTCCAACAAGTCAGTTCGTCAAATTTCTGCCATGCTAGAGTTTCCCCGGTCAACTGTAAGTGCTGTTATTGTGAAGTGGAAACGTCTAGGAGCAACAACGGCTCAGCTGCGAAGTAGTAGGCCACACAAGCTCACAGAATGGGACTGCCGAGTGCTGAAGCACGTAGCGCATAAAAATCGTCTGTCCTCGGTTGCAACGCTCACTACCGACGTCCAAACTGCTTCTCGAAGCAACATCAGCACAAACTGTTCGTCGGGAGCGACATGAAATGGGTTTGCATGGCCGAGTAGTTGCGCATGGTGATCTTAGACTTGTGTGCAATACCAAGTGTCGGCTGGAGTGGTGTAAAGCTTGCCGCCATTGGACTCTGGATTAGTGGAAACACGTTCTCTGGAGTTATGAATCACACTTCACCATCTGGCAGTCCGACGTACGAATCTGGGTTTGGCGGATCCCAGGAGACCGCTACCTGACCCAATACATAGTGCCAACTGTAAAGTTTGGTGGAAGAGGAATAATGGTATTGGGCTGTTTTTCATGGTTCGGGCCAAGCTCCTTAGTTCCAGTGGAAGGAAATCTTAACCCTACAGCGTACAATAACACTGTAAACGATTCTATGCTTCCAACTTTGTGGCAACAGTTTGGGGAAGGTCCTTTCCTGTTTCAGCATGACAATGCCCCGTGCACAAAGCAAGGTCCATACAGAAATGGTTTGACGAGATCGGTGTGGAAGAACTTGACTGGCCTTCACAGAACCCTGACCTCAACCCCAACGAACACTTTTGGGATGAATTGGCCTAATTGGCAAACATCAGTGCCCAACCTCACTAAGGCTCTTGTGGCTGAATGAATGCAAGTCCCCGCAGCAATGTTCCAACATCAAGTGGAAAGTCTTCCCAGAAGAGTGGAGGCTGTTATAGCGGCAAAGGGGGGACCAACTCCAAATGAATGCCCTTTTTGGATTGAGATGTTCGACGAGCAGGTGTCCACATACTTTTTAGTGTAGAATCCCTGAGAAACAAAAGTTCACTACATTTTCCCCCATTAAAAATAACCCCTGCATTGTCAGTTAAACAGTGTGTGGGTGTTATCAAATCAAAGGTAGTGTAGTGAGGTGAAAGGGCCAAGCTATCCAGTATTGTACATTGTATGGTAGGACTGAAATGCCACATTGTCCCTGCATGGACAATTGAAGTTTAAATTGAATTGAAATTACCTCTGGGTGACCTGTAGTGTCCACTCTGCTGTGATTGACAGGGACGATCTGGATGCAGCAGATTCTGACTCTGATAGAAGCCAAAGGTGACGTCACTCCAAACACAGAGCATCTCAACGCGCAGCGCGTCCCATGGATCGAGCTGATTGGCAGTGAGAAGGAGTTTAACGCTACCCCTTCCCCCAGGCTACGGGTCACCCACCTGCAGTACAAGTTCATGCCTCTCGCCATCAGACAAAAGAGGGGAAAGGTCAGTGGAATGCAAGGATCATTTTGGTATCACTTGGGTATTATTCTGTGGTATTAGCACTTAGCATAATTAGCACTTTGGTATTGGTGTTAGCCTGCAGGTATAATGCTTTATTACTTGTTATGTATGAGCCTTTATAATGCCTTATAAGGCTTTTAATATTTTATATATCGCTGTGTATCAAAATACTCTAAATGGTCGGTATACATGCTTATTATAAGTCTTAGAATGCATAATACCTGCAGGCTTTAAGTGTTACCCAAAGTCTATTATCACTATTTGTCATTACCTTCAGGATTACTTTTATTAAAGTATTGCTACTGATATTGATGGATCGTTTTTTATAGTCAATCTATTAATATGCAGTATGACCTTGCTTCCCTAAGGTGATCTATGTGGCCAGAAACCCTAAGGATGTTCTCGTGTCCTATTACCACTTCCACAAATATGCAGCCATGCTGGAGACGCCGAAGGACTTCAATGATTTCTTTGAGAAATTCATGGAAGGGAAAGGTGAGTAGAATGTGTGCCATTGGTCCTGTTAAGGACTATGAATTTCGTACATGATGTGCAAAGCCAAGTATTTTTTTCTATGGGGAGTTGGCACTAGCCAACAATGCTTTACGCTTACAGTTAAGTCAGTTAATTGTGATTATTTTGAAATGAATGATGTCGAAAGCCTTCTTAACACTTTCATCTGTAGTATCCTTAGGTTCAACTGTGCTTTCATGGTGGTAGGCTGGGTATGAAGTATCCATTTGAGTCTTTGCTGTGTGTGTTGCAGTTTTTGGGAACTGTTGGTTTGAGCACATCAAGACGTGGTACGCTAATAGAGACAACATGAACTTCCTGTACATCACATATGAAGAGATGATCAAGGTACCAACAGTGGCAAAACCTACCTGTCCATCTACTTGTCCGTCCTGTCCTGTACTCCGAGTTGGCTTGTGAGTTTACATGAGTCTCAAAGCATGAACGGTGTGTGTGTTGCAGGACCTGCGCTCCATGGTGGACAGGATGTGCAGGTTTCTAGGGAAGGATTTGACAGAGGAGCAGATGGCCAGTGTGGTGGAACACAGCACCTTTAGAACCATGAAACAGAACCCGCAGGCTAACTACAAGACAGTGCCCGACTCCCTGCTTGACCACAACAAGGGCACGTTTATGAGGAAAGGTATGCACGTCACACCTTCTAAATCATAATATGTGATAACAGAATGGTCACCTGTCTCCTTATCAATACACTTTAGTATGAGGATTGCACAAGCTGCATATTATTTCAGCCTTATTCAAGCCAAAAATCAAACCACAAAGGGCTTACAGTACTATACTTGTAACACCAGGCCCCCACACATTTACACTGAACCAATGTTCCGATAGATATACAACCATCTGGATTATAATTTGTGCAAACCTAAAGAACAATTACATTTATGATTTTTTATCGTATAGGGCAATTCCGCCACTTTTCAATCTCATATTCATGATCTCTAGAATCATACCAGTGTCTACATATGTGAAAACGACGAGTTAAAAAGCTACGGTCCTATTCTATTTGTAATCTGTGACATCACAGGGTAGGATTAAAAGTAAGAAAAACTGTGATTTACATCAAGTGTCTAGCCAGAGGGAGGTTATTTTCTTGCTCCGCACGTCACCGCGAATCTCGTAGTGTTTGATGTTATCGGGTAGAACTTTAACCTTAGATGTTTATATACGAAACGTAGAAATGTGCCATTTTCACATATGTACACTGCTATTGTGCTGGAGATAATGAACATGTTGAAAAGTGGTGGAATTGCCCTTTAATACTCTTTTACATTATTGACTGATTTCCATCCACACTCTGACAGGGACCATTGGGGACTGGAGGAACCAATATGTACACTGCTATTGTGCTGGAGATAATGAACATGTTGAAAAGTGGTGGAATTGCCCTTTAATACTCTTTTACATTATTGACTGATTTCCATCCACACTCTGACAGGGACCATTGGGGACTGGAGGAACCATTTCACTGTTGCACAGAGTGAGAGATTTGACAGTGTCTTCCAGGAGAAGATGAGGGACCTGCCCCTCTCCTTTGCGTGGGACATCAATGACGTCAATAGTGCCACGTAATGACATCCTAGTCACGTCTTGCAGGGATTTTTTAAATCCTTGGGCGGGCCCCCTAAGCATTTTTCCGGGTCACCTAAGTCCAAACAGTGTAAAAAGAAAAAATTCAGGATGGAAAAACGCTTTCACTGTAAACTTAAATAACTAAATGTCTTTTTTTTATACCACAGCATTGTTGAATACTTGTTTATGATGTACAGAACGTGGGCATTTATCCCTTACATAATAGAACCTTTGAAAACTAACAGTCACCTAAATAAAAGCTAGACAGTCAGGGACAATTGAAAAATCCCCCAAACAATTAATTTAGCACTACAGATTTCATGTTTGAGCAAAAGAACACAGAATTAGCCATCGCAAAATGCATAGAATTGCTTTTAAACGGAAAATGTTTCTCGGCTCCATGGCAGAATATGTAGAATCGCAGGGAATTTGCTTTAAAACGGCAAAGACGAGGGCCTCTAAAATTCATGCCCCTGCCACGTCCACCACCTAAGCCCATTATTGATGCAGAAAAAACACTGCCTTAGTTACAAGTTACCCTAGATAACTTAATAAGCTAGTTATAAGCTATACTGAACAAAAATGTTTCATGAGTTGAAATAAAAGATCCCATAAATTTTCCATACACACAAAAAGCTTATTTCTCTCAAATTTTGTGCACAAATGTGTTTACATACCTGTTGGTGAGCATTTTTCATTTGCCAAGATAATCTATCCACCTGTCTCAAGTTGAGGGAGTGTGCAATTGGCATGCTGACTGCAGGAATGTTCACCAGAGCTGTTGAATGTTAATTTCTCTACCATAAGCCACCTCCGTTTTAGAGAATTTGGCAGTACGTCCAACTGACCTCACAACCGCACACCACGTGTAACCACGCCAGCCCAGGATCTCCACATCCGGCTTCTTCACCTGCGGGATCTTCTGAGACCAGCCACCTGATAAAACTGTGTTTACACAACCAAAGAATTTCTGCACAAACTGTCAGAAATCATCTCGGGGAAGCTCATCTGTGTGCTCGTTGTCCCAACCAGTTTCTTGACCTGACTGCAGTTTGGCGTCATAACCAACTTCTGTTGGCAAATGCTCATCTTTGATGGCCACTGACATGCTGGAGAAGTGTGCTCTTCACAAATTAATCCCAGTTTCAACTGTACCGGGCAGACAGCATGTATGGCGTTGAGTGGTTTGCCGATGTCAGCGTTGTGAACAGAGTGCCCCACGGTGGGGTTATGGTATGGGCAGGCAAACTACGGACAACAATTTTATCGATGGCAATTTGAATGCACAGAGATACCATTACAAGATCCTGAGGTCTATTGTCGTGCCATTCATCCGCCGCCATCACCTCATGTTTCAGCATGATAATACACAGCCCCATGTTGCAAGGATTTTCACATTCCTGGAAGTTGAAAATGTCCCAGTTCTTCCATGGCCTGCATACTCACCAGACATGTCACCTGTTGAGCATGTTTGGGATGCTCATGATCAACATATGACAGCGTGTTCCAGTTCCTGCCAAAATCCAGCAACTTCACACAGCCATTGAAAAGTGGGACAACATTCCGAAGGCCACAATCAACAGCCTGATCAACTATGCGAAGATGTTGCTCTCTGAGGCAAATGGTCATACCAGATACTGACTGGTTGTCTGATCCACGCCCTTACCTTTTCTTTTGAAGGTGTCTTGTGACCAACAGATGCTTATCTGTATTCCCAGTCATGCAAATCCATAGATTAGGGCCTAATGAATTTATTTCAATTGACTGATTTCCTTATATGAACTGTAACTCAGTAAAATCTTTGAAATTGTTGCATGTTGCATTTATATTTTGTTTCAGTGTAGTAGCCATCAATCCAAATTGTATATTAAGGTTTCTATTTTACAGAGGGAAAAACTGTTTTGCAAGTGTACAGTAACTTCTCATGTGCTGTACCCACAATGTTTGTCAGTTTTGAACGTGTATAAAAAATGTATTCATAAAGTTGAAAGAATTGAACTATATTTAAAAAAAGCAATTGTCTTGACTCATTTTAGCTATATGGTGATTGAATAAGGAAACAGTGAATTCAACCAGTGTCTTTTGAAGGTTATGTTCTGTAACAAAATGTGCTGCTGCCCTCTGTGGGCCAGTCAGAGTTTCTACAACTGTCTTGTGAATTCCAAGCCGGCAAGCACTTATTCCCTATTTTTCCACATTCAGATTATCTAGATGGCAATGTAAAGTCCACATCCAAGAAAAGTACTTAACACAAAATTCACAAATGCGAGTTATAGATCTTTCATTCTCATTGAAAGCAAGTCTAAGAAGCAGTAGATCTGTTCTATGTGAGCTATTTCTATGCTACCTGTTTAAGTATCTTTAACTTTTGGTTTTGTACACCAGCTTCAAACAGCTGACAATACAAGATTTTTGTTTATGGAAAAGACATTTCACAGCGATTTAGATGGTACAATGATTCTCTACACTATACTTGTTTTGTCAAACTGAAATTAAGCAAACTAGAATTTTTGTGACCAGGAAATGGTGAAGAGATTTCTGCATAGTGCATCTTTAATGGCATCAGGGTATAAATCAATTCATTGACAAGGGTGTATAAATGCCTTGAGGTGATTCTGTGTTTACAGTCAACTGGAGTTATAGTTCATGTTTAGAACATAAATGTGGGTGTTATTGGTTGTCTTTCTTCTCTGTGCTTGGTCAGATACTGTGACTCCCCTTCCTGTGATGATCCCTTCCTGTTAGTATCGGTTGCGTTCAAAGTCGTAAATATTACAGTCGTGCTGCGCATCTCAGAAGAATTCTATATCACATTGATGTCGTTCCTGAGATGCAAAACACTTCTCCAGGCGTTGGGGGATCTGAATCTGTGCAGCACAACGTGACTGCAATAAAGATGATCTGGGACCGGACCTTGTTTCAAATACTATTTGAAATAATTTCAAATGCTTTCTTCTGGGCTTGATTGAGCTTGCCAGGCACAATGGAACCAATAAAATAGTTGCAACACTGCAATCCCCACTCATCTGGCACCCCAGGCAGGCTAGAGCAAATGCTCAAAGTATTTTAAAGAATATAAATAGTATTTGAAAACAGGTCTGCCTGGAACATGCCCATGGCATCTTTCTCTTCTTCCTAGTTCAGTCCTCATCACTGCCCAGTGCCAGAGGGTCAAAGTCAGGGTCGTCTTCATCCAGGTCGAGTTCCTCAAGGTCCTGGAAGAGGGACTCGTCCACTTCAACACTGTTTCCAGCTGAACGGGAGGGAAGAGCAAAGTTATTGTACAACCTTTTACAGATCCCCTCGCTAATCACCATACTTCTCTTACCTCAGACATACTCAGACAAACCCGCACAAACATACACACACTACAGTTGTATGACTCCGCTATACTTACAATCTTCCAGGAACTGTATATCTGATGTGTCAAGATTGTGATCGGTCTCAAATAGCTTTTTTCCTGGTAGAGAAAAAAAGTGTAAAGTGTTAATCATGTACAAATGCCAAGACGCTCACCAACCATTGAGAACCTCGTCTCAAATGGTGGGCTGGACCTGGCTTTCCATGCACTGACAGCTACATTGGTATGTGTTCATATAAAGTCCTTCTGGGCAAACTCCCTCTACCTCTGTAGTCTGCTCTCCTTCACCACTAGCAGTTACCAGACATGGTCTTCAAGGTGGTTGCTACTTAAAGTCCCCAGGGCCATTACCAAGTTAGGACTAACTTTTCCTACTGTGCACTAGAGGCATGTAATTAACTATGTTCAGGGAGGAGTGTAAATGTTTCCGGTAGGCCGGATCGTGTTGTGCTGATTGTATGTTTTACATTATGTAATGTTGTATTGACTACTGCTGCTTTCTTGGCCAGGTCTCCCTGTTAAAAGAGACTCAATGGACTTCTCCTGGTTAAATAAAAGAAATGCAGAAACTTGAAGCACTTGGGTTCATGTTTTGACTGTACATGATGGCGGAGATGTAGCATCCAGATTAGGGTTGAAGATTTTCCAGGTATTTTGCAAATGTTCCATCCTGTGAATAAATAATCTCTCTCCCGGTAACCAGGTATTTCCCGCCAAAACTGGAAGTGCCATTCAATTGCATATAAATAGACCTGTCTGGATTTGATTGAAAATTCAAGCCTGATGCTACCTGAGCCTGATGAGCCATACATTAAAATACATTGTAGGCCGCATGTGCTGCTCAGTAAAAGTTACAAGTATAGGCTAGCGAATTTGATCGAAATATAATAAGGTCTGTTTGTATAATTAGTAGGCTGACGCATATATACACCTTTCATAATATTTCCCCAAATGTTATTAGCCTACCTCTTGTTGATTCATTCCTTCCTCACTTTCAACAGTTTAAAAAAGTTGGCATTATCTTCATCATTCTAAAGACATCCTTGAATAATACAGGACTAGAATTAGATGTAGAAGGCTTTCACTTCACGAAGATTGAATGGTTAAGGGTCTGAACAAATAACTGCTATAGCCTACAGGCATCGCACATTGACTATTATTTCAAACTACCCGTGAGTTTTATTGGCTGCTGTATTCAACTTTCAGTAAACACGAGCTTGCGTCTCTTTGAATAGTCTATTGGTATAAGAAATGCTACGAAAAATCATGTCAAGCAAGCTATTCTAGTCTAGCTTTTCCTGCATGGGAAAAGAGAGAGGCCAGCGGCACACCGATGCGTGCGTATTGCGCAAGAGACAGAGGCTATAAGTTAGAAGATCATGCATAACCTATCATTAATTAGCTAAATATAAGGCCTAATACTGCATTGAATTTATTACCTGAAAGAGGTAGGCTAGGACATCTAGAACAGGATTATCTATTTTGGATGCAATTTGAATGGAATTGATGGAGAGAGAGAAACTGACAAAGTGCACTGATTTAAAGCAATGATATTCGAGCCTGAAATAAAAAAAGCCAGATGCAGATGGGTAAATTAGACATATTTGGTCTTTATATTATTGGAGCATAGACTATGCTGCAGCAAATGTAGGCGTACCTATCACTAGAAGAAAAGTTACCATGATGAAATGATAGGTCTACATGCATTGTGAACTGTACTCCATACTGAGATGGGCTGTCTGTCCCCACCCTGAGCACTGATGATTTATCATACAGAGGCCATAGAGAAGCCAGATTTAGACATCGCATATAATTTTACAGTTCCATTTCAAGCCAAGCTGTTCGTATAAATAATTGAATATATTTATCAGTGTCTCGCAGTTATTCATCCTGGAAAAAGGGAGTGATTTTGGGCTGTAAATCACAGTAAATCTCAGTAACCAGGTTCCCGCCATTCAAACCTAATCCAGATGGCTCTTGGCTGGGGATGAAGAGAGATTTGGGGGGGTAGACACATACCTGTTAGTTTAATCTTCCCAACCTGCTGTTGTTCCTCCTCTTTCTGCCGTTTCCTCCTCAACTCAGCCATCTCCAGCTCAAACTTGGCTTTCCATGACAGGAAGTTCTCGATGGTGACCACTGTTCCTTGGAAGAGCACCTTCTCAGCCTCCTCCGCCGCCTCCTCTTTTCGCCTCTTCTCTTCCTCTCTTCTGTTTTTTATCTCGTCGACTAATTCGTTCAGTTTGTCCTGAACTGCTGTAACTAGGGTGAATATCATCACCATTCCAAGGTTTTCCTCAGCCTAGAAAAATAAACACAGATGTAAGCGTTCTCATTGCCGAGTAAGGCTGAATAGACAGGCGGAGAGAGACTGACGGACAAACAAACATACAGAGCTGCAGTAAGGCGAGAATGGTGGACCAGACAGAGAGAGTGACTGAGTAGGGCTGTTAGCCAGTGATTGTAAAGCAAATAACTGCCGGTCTCACGGTAATTGACCGTTAATTAACAAACACATTTAGCATCTCCCGTCTTCCACGCATAGCCTACAAGCCACTGATGCAGACCCTTGGAACATCTACATTTGGAAAAAGTCTAATAAATCCATGTAATATATAGCCTACACCATCACAATAAATCCATTATTTATTTTAGACCGGTCTAAAGAAACATGATATGAAGAAAATGTAGTCTATTTCAGAAGAACAGAATAGCATATTCTGCATTGTCCCCATGTTGGGCCCTGATCTGGCTATGCCATATGGCTGTAGTTCATTTAGCATTTGCTTAGAATTCCGTGGCATTATTTTATAGTATGAAGAATACAATTAAACAAAGCTGAATAAAATAGAAAGGGTATTTTCTCCAAATGATTTGAGCAAGTGCGCACATGCGGCTATTCTGTGATGAGTGGTTAACAAAGAAACAGGTACTCATACATGCTTAATTTAGAGTTATTTATGTAACTTTAGTTGTGATACAAATGTTGGGCTATATGTTTACATTTTCTAATACATTCTAAGGCCGCATGATGCGACTAAAGATTATTTGAAAAAAGTTGTATGAAAGGCATGAGCTCTGCTTTGTTTTTTGTACAGGCTGTAAACACTTCATCAGTCTCTTTCACAATTTGACAAGCACTTGATAATGCCTCGAATTTCCCAGCTGCATCCCCTTTGTGTGGCCATAATGCCTCTAAAAAATATCCATGTCTTCTGCGGCCTCCACAGGTCTGGTTCATCCTTGGGAGCAATTTCCAAATGCCTGAAGGTACCACGTTCACCTGTACAAACAATAGTACGCAAGTATAAACACCATGGGACCATGCAGCCGTCATACCGCTCAGGAAGGAGACGCGTTCTGTCTCCTAGAGATGAACGTACTTTGGTGCGAAAAGTGCAAATCAATCCCAGAACAACAGCAAAGGACCTTGTGAAGATGCTGGAGGAAAGAGATACAAAAGTATCTATATCCACAGTAAAACTAGTCCTATATCGACATAACCTGCAAGGCCGCTCAGCAAGGAAGAAGCAACTGTTCCAAAACCGCCATAAAAAAGCCAGACTACGTTTTGGAACTGCACATGGGGACAAATTTCAAACTTTTTGGAGAAATGTCCTCTGGTCTGATGAAACAAAAATAGAACTGTTTGGCCATAATGACCATCTCTATGTTTGGAGGAAAAAGGGGGAGGCTTGCAAGCCAAAAAACACCCTCCCAACCGTGAAGCACAGGGGTGGCAGCATCATGTTGTGGGGTTGCTTTGCTGCAGGAGGGACTGGTGCACTTCACAAAATGGATGGCATCATGAGGAAAGAAAATTATGTGGATATATTGAAGCAACATCTTAAGACATCAGTCAGGAAGTTAAAGATTGGTCGCAAATGGGTCTTCCAAATGGACAATGACTCCAAGCATACTTCCAAAATTGTGGCAAAATGGCTTAAGGACAACAAAGTCAAGGTATTGTGAGTGGTCATCACAAAGCCCTGACCTCAATCCTATAGAAAAGTTGTGTCCAGAACTGAAAAAGTGTGTGCTAGCAAGGAGGCCTGACTCAGTTACACCAGCTCTGTCAGGAGGAATGGGCCAAAATTCCCCCAACTTATTGTCGGAAGCTTGTGGAAGGCTACCCGAAACGTTTGACCGAAGTAAAATAATTCAAAGGCAATGCTACCAAATACTAATTGAGTGTATGTAAACTTCTGACCCACTGGGAATGTGATGAAATAAGTAAAAGCTGAAATAAATTATTCTCTCTATTATTATTCTGACATTTCACATTCTTAAAATAAAGTGGTGATCCTAACTGACCTAAAACAGGGAATTTGTACTAGGATTGAATGTCAGGAATTGTGAAAAACTGATTTTAAATGTATTTGGCTAAGGTGTATGTAAACTTCCGACTTCAACTGTACATACGGTCACTGTGGGGACACCGTCGTCGATGCACTTATTGATGAAGCTGTTGACTGAGGTGGTATACTCCTCAATGCCATTGGATGAATCCCGGAACATATTCCAGTCTGTGAAAAACAGTCCTGTAGCGTAGCATCCGCATCATCTGACCACTTCCGTATTGTGCTACTTCCTGCATTAGTTTTTGCTTGTAAGCAGGAATCAGGAGGATAGAATTATGGTCAGATTTGCCAAATGGAGGGTGGGGGAGAGCTTTGTATGCATCTCTGTGTGTGGAGTAAAGGTGGTCTAGAGTTTTTTTCCCTCTGGTTGCACATGTGACATGCTGGTAAATATGACAATAATTGACAAAAAGACACACCCCTCGTCTTACCAGACGTAGCTTCTCTGTTCTGCCGGTGCATTGAAACTCCCTCCAGCTCTATATTACCCGTGTCGTCGTTCAGCCACGAGTGAAACATAAGTTATTACAGTTCTTAATGTCCCATTGGTAGGACAATCGTAAGTCATCAATTTTATTTTCCAATGATTGCATGTTAGCAAGTATAATTGATGGCAGTGGGAGTTTACTCGCTCGGATTCTTAAAAGGCAGCCCGATCTGCGTTCTCTTTTCCTCACTCAAATGACAGGGATCTGGGCCTGTTCCCGGGAGAGCAGTGTATCTTTCTCGTCGGACTCGTTAAAGGAAAAATCTTCTTCCAATTAATGGTGAGTAATCCCAGTTCTCATGTCCAGAAGTTATTTTCAGTCATAAGAGATGGTAGCAGCAACATTATGTACAAAATAAGTTGAAAAATAAAAGTTACAAAACACAAAAAAATGAACTAAATAGCACAATTGGTTACGGCATGTAAAACGACAGCCATCCTCTTCAGCGCCATCTTACCACATCAGTCACAAGTGATAATATATCATTCACAAGTGATAGGCTAATATTGTCACCCATCACAATATTATTGATAAAAATTAGTCTTTATGTAACAGTATAACTTTAAACCGTCCCCTCGCCCCGACACGGGCGCGAACCAGGGACCTTCTGCACACATCAACGGTCGCCCACGAAGCATCGTTACCCATCGCTCCACAAAGGCCACGGCCCTTGCAGAGCAAGGGGCAACACTACATCTAGGTTTCAGAGCAAGTGACGTAACTGATTGAAACGCTACTAGCGCGTACCCGCTAACTAGCTAGCCATTTCACATCCGTTACACTCACCCCCCTTTCAACCTCCTCCTTTTTCCGCAGCAACCAGTGATCCGGGTCACGGCACCAATGTAACAGTATAACTTTAAACCGTCCCCTCGCCCCGACACGGGCGCGAACCAGGGACCTTCTGCACACATCAACGGTCGCCCACGAAGCATCGTTACCCATCGCTCCACAAAGGCCACGGCCCTTGCAGAGCAAGGGGCAACACTACATCTAGGTTTCAGAGCAAGTGACGTAACTGATTGAAACGCTACTAGCGCGTACCCGCTAACTAGCTAGCCATTTCACATCCGTTACATTTACATATAGTAAATAATATCTGTGAAATTTGTTTTGAAATGGACCATTATGCACCGGTCTCGAAATAGGGGCAGCGGGAAAAAAAATACATGTCATCTTTGCACTTAAATAGAGAATGGAAAGACGCTATTCCTGTGGTTCATTTTCATGCCAGCCAGGTAGGCTATACTCCTGTTTTAAAGAGAAGCAATGTGCTTAATATTATTAACATTGAGAAATAAATATAGTAGGCCTAGCCTATAGAAAGCTGATGGGATCCTCCTCTATTTACTAGATGCCATTACTAAGTTTTCTCACGCAATTGCAAAGCCTATAGAAATTTTGCGCAACATAAGCTCATGAAGTGTTTGATTTGATTTCCAATTACATTGATGTCAGTGATTTGAGGGACAATAGAGTGCGGAGTACCAGGCAGTTAGCAAGTTTGGTAGGCTACTAATGACCATGAGCAGCATCAGAGCTTGGAGAAGCCTAATTACAGTGACTAAACTGTCACATGGAATTTGACTGCCATCATGACTCGGTCACCGTAACAGCCCTATGAGTGAGTGTGTGCACATGCGTGTAACATACCTGCTGCTGCAGTAAGGTGAGGATGCCCTCTGCGTCTGAATCCTCCAGGTTCTCCTGGGAGTATATCTCCCACAGCGGCACCTCATCGGGATACTTCTCCACATAGGTGAACTGTAGAGTCACTTCAATCGCTACAATAACACAGAGGCATTAGGTTAACAAATAAACAAACAACAAATGTAGTAAAACCCTAGCCTGGTGATAGGTTAGGTTATTGCTTACTTTCATCGTTTTCCCCTGCGTCCGATGTCACAGTGATGGTGAAGCTGGTGGGCACCTCTGATAGCACTACAGGATCGCCAAAGCAAATATGAAAGTCAGCAGAGCAGTCACATCATTGTTATGCAAATGAATGAAAATCAAAAAGTTTGACAGAAAGTGGATCCCGTTGCTCTAAAATAATTTCGTTATTGAAAAGTGGAAGACGTTGACTATGATCAACTCACCTGCTGGAGAGCCTGACTAACTGTATGGCACTGTAAGTGCAGTTGAGTTTGTTAAGCTAGCTAAACAGGGCAGTGGCACTGACTAACTTTGAGTGTGTGGTGATCGAGGGCGTTTCATTATGTGATCGTTAGCTAAAACAATTTCTCCTCGATAGTGTGGGTTGTTGGCTTGCTAACTAGCTAGCCAGATAAATTGGCACCACACTGCTAACCTGAGTTAGCCAGCTGGCTAGCTAGCGTTTGCCAGCTTGGAAACCAACCGAGACAGACTCGTAGGAAACTAACCTGTAAACGAGTCCGGGTAAATTGACTCTATAGCTTCCAGCTCGTTTCGCTGCTCCTCAGCGTAATCTGTCATTTTCTTCTACTATGGTCCATCAATGAGCTAGCAAAGTTAACCAACCGGGCACAGACGTGTGCGTGCTCAAAGAAGGGCCCACCAAAGACTTTAATATAACCAAGATAGACCATAGCTTGTCATTTCCAATGGGAACATAATAGTCATAGTGGGCAGGATCATAGTGGGCAAGAAGAAGGGCAGAGCCAAGCACGCGCTAGCGCTATCCTATTGGCGCATTCTAGGTACTTTTGCAAATTTCCGTTAGGGAACGCCTACCCTGTGAAGTGCACGTGTGCAATAACTCAATTCGACTTTGCACTCCTAAACAGCGTGATTTTGTAAAACGTTTGCAAAGGGCGGAGTCTACAAGTCTGTTCTGTTCATAACAGATTCTAGTTTTGGGAACAGAAAACTGTATTGAGATCAAATGTTTAATTGATGAGAAGATGTGCAGAATGTCGGCCAAAATCCATCTCGTTACATCTTCTCCCACTGCGCGCCAGTGGGCTTCCTCTCACTACCATATTTGGTAGTGAGTGGAAACGCCAACCGGATGCTTCACATTTATACATCCACTGAAATATCTGTCTGTGGGCCCGTTGTTGATCGACTACATCGGCAATCCTTTTATGTTCTCACTCTGAGTCGCAGAAGGTTGGTTTGACAAAGTTAACTCATCGAATGGCTAATTATGCAATTATATCTGTTAGATACGGATACATTTTCCGTTCAAATCTCTTAGGTTATTATCTACTCATTAGTATTATTAGTTCGGCATCATGTATGAAACGTTTTATACTTTTCTTCAATAGATTATTTTAGTCTAGTATATTCGTAAATGGCCATGGCATTGGCCTTTTCATTTATACTGTAGTCATTGACCTTTCCTCAATTGGTTTGCTCAAATCCTGCATCCTTTCTCCTCCGTCCTCTGCAGTGGTGTAGTGGAGGGTATATGCTGTATTATCATATACAAACGTATTTTTCAGTGGGCATTGGGTATACAAAGTAATGGAGGGATATGCCGTATCAATTTATAAAGCTGATGGAACAGATCAGAATGTTTAACTTATAATGTTGATCAACTATTATTTATTCATATTTTAGGCGCAGCAATGTGCACACAGCAGTAAGGCCTACACGCAAATGTTCCTAAATGCAATTTACAGGAAAACACCTTTCTTAAATGTGCATATGAACAGAGATGAAAATATCCTAGAAATGTAGAAAGAGGGAAGATCTAAAGATGCAGGATCTATCATGGGATTGGTTTCTAATATAACTAGGATAATGCCTTTAGCCGCTAGACAATGAAAGAAAGTTGAAAGAAAACCAACAGAACAGCAGAACGCATATGAGGAAGTCTTTATAAAATAATTGCCTCCATGTTTCAATGGTGGGATTTTGGCTATAGGCTACTTTGAAGAAAGGTAAGACCTGCTTCATAATATGAAGTACAATGTCCAGGTTTCAAACCATTAAGGAACAGGAAAAATATGGCGATGCTAACAATAGGCCTAGCCGTCTTCTGGTAGATGGAAAGGCTTTCCCAAAAACCTTGTCAATTAAATGTTAACTAGCTACAATGTAGCCTACCTGACAGAATGATATCATGATTATTTGCATCAATCCAGTGGCCATTTGTTTAGCAAACTCCATCTCATGTGCTACAGAAACAAGCTAGCCAAACAGTGCTAGGTGCCTGCACACTTTAATTCAAGGGTAACTACACTCCGGAAAAAAAAGAAAAAAAATTCCCAGGCCATAAAAGTGGTCTCATGATGTGGTTTAAGCATTGTTTTGGACTTAGAACATCCAATTTAGTTGTTTTTCTATTAAAACTTGTGATTTTCTGACTAAGTTGACAGCCTAATTTATCTGTTTCAATAGTTGGCCTACTATTAGCCTACTTGCACAATACAGATTGGGTTGGCCTGACTGTGAAAGACCAATACGGGATTTATAGTTTTATGTCACTTTCTCATAGTATTTTTCAAACACGGCACCTTTCCTTCGCCGGGCGGGCCGTTTGGGATATTTGGGCCAAAATTTGAGTATACCACTTCTCCAGGCACCACTACACCACTGTTCCTCTGTCCCCTCCTTTTAAAAAAAGGTAAAAGGTAATCGATGAGAGGAGGCAAGGAAAGGGAACGTGAATGGAAATGTGCTTGTTTGAAATGAGACAGTCCTTCTCCACTGCATGTCATCAGGCAAATTACGTTTACAGATAAATGTGTAAAATAAATGTGTAAAGTGCTAAAAATGTATTTAGCTAGCTGTGCAAGCGATTTTAAAGATAAAAGGATAAGTAGCATATTGTTTTTAAATGTTTGCATTCTTTTGTCCTTCGAGAAAACAATAGCTAATTCAAAGGGGTTGTGGCAGATTTCAAAACTTCCGCGAAGGACTACAGATAGGATACACATGACTAACCTCGACGAAAGGTGGCTATCGAGAAGGGGAGGACACTTCCATCTGCTTACTAAAGAATTGGCACTTCCTCGACCACTCAACCACTTATCGGTTTCCAGGTCACAGAGGAGAGAAGATGGAGGAAAGAGGATGGACTTTTACCCAAATGAGAAAAGGCCATTGTGAAAGCGTGTGTCTGTGTGTCTGTGTGTCTGTGTGTGTATGATGCACCATCGAGAGTAGCCCCAAGGTCCGCTGAGGGCGCTATTACTTGACGTCAGGATAATAATAGCACCCTCTAGCGGACCTTGGAGCTGCATCGAAAGCATTATGACTGACTGCATCATCGCCTGCTACGGCAGCTGCACTGGTCTCGGACGTGGATCTACAGAGGGTGAGCTCCTAGCCCTACAGGAAATTTACACCAGGCGGTGTCTGAGGAAAGCCCGGAAGATTGCCAGAGAATTCAGCCACCCCAGTCATGGACTGTTTACTCCCTTACTGCCTGGCATGCGGTACAGGAGCATCAGGGCTCAGAGACAGTTTCTACCTCATGGCCATAAGACTGTTGAACAGCTAACCCATGGCGGCTGTCCACCTGCACCTTAAGACTATTTGCACAGAATCTCTGCATTCCCACTTCTCTCTCACTCTCACACACAACACACACACCTATTTATTATTTACCACTCTACCTTGCTCCTAACTAGTCACTATTTACTTTCTACTTACTTGTATATAACAGTACACTGACATACAGTAGTATATTCACAGTATATTATTATTACCTTGTTTTTTAACTCCTTTTTTTAATTATTGACAGTATTTTGGACTTGACACGAGAAATTTCAATCCCAATGATGATAACTCAACTATTTTATAACTTTGAACAATTCCCAGAGGTTTGTAAGACCCTGGGTTTAATAATAATTAGGCTCAGATTCTCAGATTCTGCAAAAGGTTAATTCTTTAATCAGAGAGCTCTGAAGTCAAAAATGCAAAAACAGTCATTTTATAACTCCCACCCCCACCTACTTACACACACACACACACACAGTTTTATCACTTTTCTACCAGCCTTGGCAGTTTCTCGCTGTTCCTCTCCTCCCTAGATTAGAGAGGCCTTGGAAGGGCCCTTTTTCCTGTTGTCAGTTTTCAGAGTTACAACAAGGTCATCTGTAGTTCAGTTGTCCTTTGTTGTCTCAACTCTCACATTGCTACATAGTAACACAATGGCCTAGTCACACACACATTTCATACAATTACATGGTTTCAGGGTGGAATTCTTTAGTCATTACTTTAAACATATAAATTCCTTTATCAGGACTGCGTTAGTTTTACCGCTCATTTGATTATTTCTGCAATGTTGAGGAAGCTCGCAAGTAAGCATTTCATTTCACCGTTTACGCTGTATCCTGTGCATATGATGAATAAACTATGATTTAAGTGTGTGTGTATGTGTGTAAAAAATAGGATTTTGACATAATCCATTTTTACCTTTACGTTTTATCTTCCTACACATTCACTGTAAACTTAATTAAATATACAAATACACATAGTATGTTCATCTCTATTATCATTAATTCAAAAGTAAGATTATTTAAAAGTTGAGGGTCGGTTTCCAGGACCCAGATTAAACCTATTCCTTAAAAAAAGGATGCTCAATGGAGCAATCAATTGAAACTAATTGCTTTTTAGTCCAAGACTAGGATTTCTACATCAATGAAACTGGTCCTTAAACTACATTTAAAAAAATGACAACATTCAGTGAAAATCAACGTTCTGTACATACCCTTCAAATATATTGAAAGCAAACATTTGGGACATAAAAACTTAGCATGGGTGCTGCTCACATAAAAAGTTACACTTTCACTATGCAGTGAAAAGGTGCCCACAGCCAAAACACATGACATTACCAACTGTGTCAAACAATGTGGGCTTCTTTGACAAACAATAGATTATAAGAAATTACAGTGAATCACATACATTTGGACACACCTACTCATTCAAGGGTTTTTCTTTATTTTTACTATTTTCTACATTGTAGAATAATAGTGAAGACATTAAAACTATGAAATGACACATATGGAATCATGTAGTAACCAAAAATGTGTTAAACAAATCAAAATAGATTTTAGATTCTTCAATGCAGCCACCCTTTGCCTTGATGACAGCCTTGCATACGCTAGGCATTCTCTCAACCAGCTTCATGAGGAATGCTTTTCCAACAGTCTTGAAAGAGTTCCCACATATGCTGAGCACTTGTTGGCTGCTTTTCCTTCACTCTGCGGTCCAACTCATCCCAAACCATCTCAACTGGGTTGAGGTCAGGTGATTGTGGAGGCCAGGTCATCTGATGCAGCACATACTCTCCTTCTTGGTCAAATAGCCCTTACATAGCCTGGAGGTGTGTTTTGGGTCATTGTCCTGTTCAAAAACAAATGATAGAACCACTAAGCGCAAACCAGATAGGATGGCGTATCGCTGCAGAATGCTGTGGTAGCCATGCTGGTTAAGTGTGCCTTGAATTCTAAATCACTGACAGTTTCAACAGCAACGCACCCCATCACACCTCCTCCATGCTTCATGGTGGGAACCACACACACAGAGATAATCCATTCACCTACTCTGCGTCTCACAAAGATACGGCAGTTGGAACCAAAAATCTCAAATTTGGACTCAATGGACAGCTTTCCACCGGCCTAATGTCCATTGCTCTTGTTTCTTGGCCCAAGCAAGTCTCTTCTTATTATTGGTGTCCTGTAGTGGTGGTTTCTTTGCAACAATTAGACCACGAAGGCCTGATTCACGCAGTCTCCTCTGAACAGTTGATGTTGAGATGTGTCTGTTACTTGAACTTTATTTATTTGGGCTGCAATCTGAGGTGCAGTTAATTACCGATTTCTGAGGCTGATGAACTTATCCTCTGCAGCAGAGTTAACTCTGGGTCTTCCTTTCCTGTGGCGGTCCTCATGAGAACCAGTTTCATCCTAGCACCTAATGGTTTTTGCGACTGCACTTGAAGAAACTTTCAACGTTTTTGAAATTTTCCGGATTGACTGACCTTCATGTCTTAAAGTAATGATGGACTGTCGTTTCTCTTCGCTTATTTGAGCTGTTCTTGCCATGATATGGACTTGGTCTTTTACCAAATAGGGCTATCTTCTGTATACCACCCATACCTTGTCACAACATAACTTATTGTCTCAAATGCATTAAGAAAATTGATTCCACAAATTAACTTTTAACAAGGCACACCTATTAATTTATATTCATTCCAGGTGACTACCTCATGAAACTGGTTGAGAGAATGCCAAGCGTGTGCAAAGCTGTCATCAAGGCAAAGGGTGGCTACTTTGAAGAATCTCAAATATTACATATATTTTGATTTGTTTAACACTTTTTTGGTTACTACATGATTCTATATGTGTTATTTCATAGTTAATGTCTTCACTATTATTATACAATGTAGAAAATAGTAAAAATAAAGAAAAACCTTTGATTGAGTAGGTGTGTCCAAACTTTTGACTGGTACTGTACATGCTATGAATTGAAGGGCTATGTTACTGTGCTTGGCATATACACCCAACCTACAGTCCACTCCCTTTCAGTCATGAGCCTCTGGCTCCACCGTTGGAGCCCGCTCTGTGTTCATATTGTTAGGTTGAGACTGTGCAGGGGTGTCACCATTGCTTCTGGAGCCGTACAGCTCATTGTCCACCATAGGCTGCTGGGCTTGACTTAAGGGTCTATTGGGGACAGGTGGGGCAATATGGGATGGGGGCACAAAAGGCTGGTAGATGCCCACCTCTGGACGTTCAGTGACTGTCCCCAGAGAGAGGGGCTTAGTCTCTGTGGGCCCAGTAAAGCTCTGGTACACATCCACAGCCGGGTCTCCATAGACATCCATCTCTGCCCCATCTCGCAGAAGATGGCTGTATACAAGTGTGTCCTCGATCGAGGCGTAGATGTGGGACTCGTTGTCTTTTCGTGATTTGGGGAAACTCCCGTTGTGCCCTGGCAGGAAGCTGGTCCCGTTGGGGTTGTAGATGGACACTTGGTGAGACAGCTGCCTTTTCTTCTTCCTACTCAACAGGAGGGAGATCAAAACACATTATTACACACAAGATAGGCTACTGTAAAGAGAGCAAATTATGTTGTCTTAAATAGTCACACTTATTAAGTCCCATAATTATATAAAGACCCTATGTATGTGTGCACTTATCATGACAAATCAAATCAAATTTTATTAGTCACATGCGCCGAATACAACAGGTATACAAGTTACAGTGAAATGCTTACTTACGAGCCTCTAACCGACAATGCAGTTTAAAAAAAATACGGATAAGAATAAGAAATAAAAGTAACAAGTAATTAAAGAGCAGCAGTAAAATAACAATAGCGAGACTATATTCAGGGGAGTACCGGTACAGAGTCAATGTGCGAGGGCACCGGTTGAGGTAATATTTACATGAAGGAGAGTTATTAAAGTGACTATACATAGATGATAACAACAGAGAGTAGCAGTGGTGTAAAAGAGGGGGAGAGGAGTGGGGAGGCAATGCAAATAGTCTGGGTAGCCAT
The DNA here is from genome assembly GCF_045679555.1 of Salvelinus alpinus. Classification (NCBI taxonomy): domain Eukaryota; kingdom Metazoa; phylum Chordata; class Actinopteri; order Salmoniformes; family Salmonidae; genus Salvelinus; species Salvelinus alpinus. The sequence goes on along the minus strand of NC_092089.1, from coordinate 40,117,704 downwards.
TTGATTAGGTGTTCAGGAGTCCTATGGCTTGGGGGTAGAAGCTGTTTCGAAGCCTCTTGGACCTAGACTTGGTGCCCCGGTATAGTTTGCCGTGCGGTATCAGAAAGAACAGTCTATGACTAGGGTGGCTGGAGTCTTTGACAATTTTAGGGCTTTCCTCTGACACTGCCTGGTATAGAGGTCCTGGATGGCAGGAAGCTTGGCTCCGGTGATGTACTAGGCCATTCACACTACCCTCTGTAGTGCCTTGCAGTCGGAAGCCGCGCAGTTGCCATACCAGGCAGTGATGCAACCAGTCAGGATGCTCTTAATGGTGCAGCTGTAGAACCTTTTGAGGATCTGAGGACCCATGCCAAACCTTTTCCATTTCCTGAGCGGGAATAGGTTTTGTCGTGCCCTATTCATGACTGTCTTGGTGTGCTTGGACCATGTTAGTTTGTTGGTGATGTGGACACCAAGGAACTTGAAGCTATCAAACTGCTCCACTGCAGCCCCGTCGATGAAAATGGGGGCGTGCTCGGTCCTCTTTTTCCTGTAGTCTACAATCATCTCCTTTGTCTTGATTATGTTGAGGGAGAGGTTGTTGTCCTGGCACCACTAGGCCAGGTCTCTGACCTCCTCCCTATAGGCTGTCTCGTTGTTGTCGGTGATCACGCCTACCACTGTTGTGTCATCGGCAAACTTAATGATGCTGTTGGAGTCGTGACTGGCCGTGCAGTCATGAGTGAACAGGGAGTACAGGAGGGGACTGAGCACACACCCGAGGGGCCCCTATGTTGAGGATCAGCGTGGCGGATGTGTTGTTACCTACCCTTACCACCTGGGGGCGGCCCGTCAGGAGGTCCAGGGTCCAGTTGCAGAGGGAGGTGTTTAGTCCCAGGGTCCTTAGCTTAGTGATGAACTTTGAGGGCACTATGGTGTTGAATGCTGAGCTGTAGTCAATTAATAGCATTCTCACATAGGTGTTCCTTTTGTCCAGGTGGGAAAGGCAGTGTGGAGTGCAATAGAGATTGCATCACCTGTGGATTTGTTGGGGCGGTATGCAAATTGGAGTGGGTCTAGGGTTTCTGGGATAATGGTGTTGATGTGAGCCATGATCAGCCTTTCAAAGCACTTCATGGCTACAGACATGAGTGCTATGGGTCGGTAGTCATTTAGGCAGGTTAACTTAGTGTTCTTGGGCACAGGCACTATGGTGGTCTGCTTAAAACATGTTGGTATTACAGACTCGGACAGGGAGAGTTTGAAAATGTCAGTGAAGACACTTGCCAGTTGGTCAGCGCATGCTCGCAGTACACATCCTGGTAATCTGTCTGGCCCTGCGGCCTTGTGAATGTTGACCTGTTTAAAGGTCTTACTCACATTGGCTATGGAGAGCGTGATCACACCGTCTTCCCGGAACAGCTGGTGCTCTCATGCATGTTTCAGTATTATTTGCCTCTTAGCGAGCATACAAGTAGTTTAGCTTGTCTGGTAGGCTAGTGTCATTGGACAGCTCTCGGGTGTGCTTCCCTTTGTAGTCTGTAATGGTTTGCAAGCCCTGCCACAGCCGACGAGTGTCAGAGCCGATGTAGTATGATTAGATCTTAGTCCTGTATTGATGCTTTGCCTTTTTGATGGTTCGTTGGAGGGCATTGCGGGATTTCTTATATGCTTCTGGGTTAGAGTCCCGCTCCTTGAAAGTGGCAGCTCTAGCCCTCAGTGCGGATGTTGCCTGTAATCCATGGCTTATGGTTGGGGTATATACGTACAGTCACTGTGGGGTCGACGTCATCGATGCATTTATTGATGAAGCCAATGACAGATGCTGTCTTAGCACCACAGTCAGAGGCTGGCACTATGTAAACAGCTACAAAAAATACAGATGAAAACTCTCTAGGTAGATAGTGTGGTCTACAGCTTATCATGAGACACTCTACCTCAGGCGAACAATAGCTTTAGACTTCCTTAGTAATCGTGCACCAGCTGTTATTTACAAAAATACATAGTCCGCCATCCCTTATCGTACCAGACGGCGCTGTTCTACCCTGCCGGTGCCGCGTATAACCAGCCAGCTGTATTTTGATAGTGTCGTCATTCAGTCATGACTCCATGAAGCATAAGATAATACAGTTTTGAATGTCCCATTGGCAGTTTATTCTTCCGAGTAGGTCATCCATTTTATAGTCCAAAGATTGCATGTTTGCTATCAGAATGGAAGGAAGTGGGGGTTTATTCGATCACCTACGAATTCTCAGAAGACAGCCTGCCCTCCGGACCTTTTTCTCCGCTTCCTCTTCACGGAAATCACGGGGATCTGGGCCTGTTCCCGAGAAAGCAGTATATCGTTCGCATCAGACTCGTTAAAGGAAAAAAAGGATTCTGCCAGTCCACGGTGAGTAATCGCAGTCCTGATGTCCAGAAGTTATTTTCGGTCGTACGAGACAGTAGCTGCAAAATTATGTACAAAATAAGTTAAACAAATAAAAGTTACAAACAACGCAAATAAACAAACAAAAAACACATTTTAATACAAGTAATCCCTTATTACCATTTTTTGAAATTGAAAATACCTCGGAGTGTAGCTATATTAATATAGACAAGCTAGAGTAAAAGTAAAATACACATAGCCTAGTTAAATACAGGTAAAAAAAAAAAAAATGTATCTCCACAACACTCCACCGTCACTGTTGCACTCCACTCCAGCAGGTGGTGATAGTGTAAAAATGTGTTTCGAAAAAGGGCACGTGGAACAGGAAAAACACTTGCTAGCAGCTACTCAGCTAGTTAACTAACAAAATGTTGCCTAACATAAAATCATTGAGAATGTTGCTTAACATGCGATTAAAAGCGGCTGTCGATGAGCTATTCGGAGCAGTTGAAACAACGATAGCAGAGTACCAGCAAGAATTATGCCGTTCAAAAGAGGAGAAAGACCGAACGATAGCAGAGTACCAGGAAAAAGTGTCCCGTTCGGAAGAAGAGAACGCCCGGCTACAGAGGCTGCTGGATGTCGTTCTTAAACCAGAAATAAAGTTACAGAGACTAGAAGGTGCGTTTCCATCACATTTCAACGCTACCAATAGTTTCGTCACAAACTGTCCCGTTAAATAGCAAATGTGCCTACTCTGGTCATGGCACGTGTGTTCTAGCCAACAGCTCGCATAAAGCCTATACTACAGGCTGTAAACTAGTCTACATGAGATTATTATGGAAAACAGCGAGAATATAATTATTTGTCAAGCATCCATCAAGACATTAGAATAAGACCCTCGATATTATTCACCACCCTGTGAAATGTATAATGCATTTCATCTGTTGCCTAATAAACTGCATGGTGTCACGAGTCATAGACGACCATACACCATATAATCCAAATGTACTTAGATATGTTTATTATATCAATATTTGCGTATAAAGGCGTTTGCACCGCCTTTTATCGCATAATTTATTTTACCGACACAAAAAGATCACACTGTCAAACGAACAAATTATCTGTAGGCATTTATACAACTGTACCGAAACTTCCCGTTTCCATCACAGCTATCGTGTTTTTGATATATATATGTTGTGACTTGCATAAAACTGTCTGGAAATGTGGTTACTGTGTAGCTCAAAAGTTACATGTATCTGGCTAGAACACATTTCTTGTAAACCAGCATCTCAGCATTTGAATGTACTAGCCAATGTACTAGCTAAGTATGTCATGCTCTTTTTCCCACAGACCTCCAGCAGCTCACTCTCTCCATCTCTGAAGAGGAGGTTCCCCTTGAGCAGCAGCACTGCAAGCAGGATTGTAGTCCCGGTCTGGGGCAGGAGGACCCTTCTCAGATTAAAGTGGAACAGGAGGAACTATGGATCATCAGTCAGGGACGAGAGCAGCTTCAAGCGATGGATTATGATACTGATGATACTGATGATTCTGCTGATACAGAAACCTTCATATCTACTGCCAGTGTAAAATGTGACTATAATCAGAACCCAAGTCAGTCCTCACATCTTTACCAAATTTTAACCCAACGTGAAGAAAACACAGAGAGGGATGAGCTACCCAGCACCACAACGCAAATTGAACAGATTAAAATGGAGTTCTTCAGTAACAGTGACTCTCAACCCCCCTCTGCAGTCAATTCAGACTGGTCGGAAACTCAGGGTGAGAGCGGTGAAAGTGTTGATCGGATGGAGAGTGAAGGACCTCCACTCAAGTCAAAGAGAACACAGACTAAAGCTGGACCAAGCTTCCATGTCTGTTGTCCCATCTGAAATCCCCTATCTCCAGTAATGCTGTTCGTCATTGTAGAATATGTGCAAAACCTTATCACCGTGACGTCTCTAGTGATTCATGCCCATAGACATACACAGCTATCTCGGTGTGGTATCTGCGGAAGAACCTTTGAGTCTGTAGAAAGTTTGAAAGAACATCTACATTTTCACGTTGCAAGTACAGGATCACTTTCTTGTTACATCTGTGGTATATGTTTCACAGAGGATGAGGAGGTTTTGCTGGAAGAGCATATGAGCAATCACAAACTGAAACTGGATCGCTGTCTTGTGTGTAAGAAACGTTTAGAAACTCGCCAGGGTCTGACATTGCATATCAGGACTCTTGATCAGGATTGAAAATTGAGAGCCCCGACCTGGGCCTATGACCTGCAGCCTGAGCCTGTCCATATTATGCCTTTACAAGCAGTCTTTTTTTATTTTGAAATTGTAAAAACAATGTGAACGTGAGGGAGGAGTAGCCTATATTGTCATAATCAAACTTCATTAAAACACTACAGCAGTTTTTGCGGAAGAAATCACTCTGATAAAATGCTCCAGTTCCATATCCTAGTAAAGGAAGCCTGAGTAAGACCCTTGTGGGTCTGCTGAAGGTCTGTGTATACTGAAATGCATTTTTAAAAATATCAAATAAACTATTGAATGGAGAGTGTCACGAGTCGCCTTCTAATGCATAGTTGCCATATGTACTCAAAAGGATGGTTTCTCAGACAGATTAAGCCTAATCCTGGACTAAAAAGCACTTTCAATGGATATTAATCTCTAATTGAATAGGAACAATTATAACCACAAATAGGTGCTGTGGCATAAAAAAATCAAAAGGCCAGACACTTTGAAAGTTAAAATCCTTCAACGTGGGCTAAAACATTAAAGTACACCAACGTGTATTGGCTTAGGCCTTCATCAGGGTGTCCTTAGCACCTAGTTGTGGTTATAACTTTTGCATTACCATTCCTCTGCAAGAGCAGTTGTGGTTGTTTTGGAATACGCTCCTGCTACTTTTTCTTGGAGATGAATCTGTCTGAGAAACCATCCCAACATTTATCATGAAGGGCTAGAGAAAAGGTAGCTCACTTACTTGATCACCACACAAACCACAGCCAACACAATCACCATGAGAACCAGCAGAGCTGCCACCGCACTCAGAATGCTGGTCAGAAGCAGGTCTTAGGAACAGGAACACACACACAGGTCAGTATTCACTGATATCCCATTATCAACCCACTCACTTAACATAATGTTTCAAATCCAGAGGCTGATAACACTTAATATACAAAACATTAGGGACACTCTTTCCATGACATGGACTGACCAGGTGAATTCTGGTGACAGCTGTGATCCCTTATTGATGTCACTTGTTAAATCCACTTCAATCAGTGTAGATGAAGGGGACAAGACAGGTTAAACAAGGATTTTTAAGCCTTAGGCAAGAACAGGGTATAGTAGTAGGTGCCAGGCACATCGGTTTGTGTCAAGAACTGCAACGCTGCTGGGTTTTTTAAGCTCAACAATTTCCCATGGTTATCAAGAATGGTCTACCACCCAAAGGACATCCAGCCAACTTGACTCAACCAGGGCCGGTCCTTGCCGTTCTGCCACCTGTCGTAGAATTACAACATTATGTTAATCACATTACTTTTATATTAGAATGTATCCCTATATTAGTACATTCAGACTGTCTGTTATTACTAATAGGCAACAGAATAGTGTTCTTAGAACTCTATGTCCATGTGTCTGAGAGGAGCCGCTGAGGCTTGGTAATAAGACATTCCATTCCATGATTAGTGTCTGTGTGCCTGTCTGTCGGTGCCAGGGAGACCCTATAACCTTTTTCTCTCCCATATGGCAGATGAACACTGAACTTAATAATTTGAGGGAATGACCTAGTGTCTATGTTACATTAGTATTTCTGTATAAACAAGCAGTAAATGACCTTGAGACAGAAACCTGTTGCGATGTAATCGTGATGTCTGTTGCATGAGAGCACAATGTACCTTTGTATAAATTCTCTCATCTGTGATTTGTCATGAACATCCAGGTGGATGGACTTTGCTATAAAATGCTGTGGTTTAGTCCCGCTGGTTGAGTTCTCAGGGATCACCTCCAGGGTGGTTACTGACCAACTCCATTACTGCACTAATTAAATAATAAAGTTAAATTGTTTTGAAGAAATCTAAAAGTCTCTCCGTTGATTAGAATAATTCTACCACGCCCTAGGCGAGACCACAACTAGAATACTCCCAGTAAGCGAGAAAAAATGTCTAAAAGATTTGGTCTGGATTGGACCAAAAATCAATGTCCATGGATTTGTAAATCAAGGCCGATCCGGACTGCACCAAAAAATGACACCCAAAAGGTGTTGGTCCGTGCTTCCGTGCTCACTGAGGTGTAGCCTGAAATTGAATTCTATGAATGCCCATCTATGTGGTAAGCCTAACGTTTGTAAAACACACACAAAAGACTTCCAAAAGACGTCGGCTTGTGCTTACTGGGGTGTAGCCTACCATGTGGCCCCCAATGGAATTTTATGAATGCCCATCCATGTGCTAGGCCCACTGTTTGTAAAACAGGCCGTTTCATTGGCTTCATTACTACGGATTCCTGTGACTAATCAATTTGGCTATTTAAGCTCTGAATATCAGCTACCAACTTTATCAGGCGTTATCGTGAGCCTATTTGCACAGCGTGAAATGCAAAAGTACTTTTTTGCTATGATCAGCTTGTCAAAAATGGAGGGATACAAAATTGAAATCACTGATCACGACAATGGGTTGAAACTCCTGGAAAACAGTTGTGATTGTCCATTCCATATTGTCCATTTAACTTTGACCTATCCTGCTTTTAGGATATGTTGTTAACATGACAGCGCATTTTTTATTTGATTGAGGGCCATTTAGATTAGGCTATTTAATGGGAGAAACCTGTATGATGTAAAAAGTGTCCGTCTCATTACATTATCATACATTTTATCTCCAGTCTGTAGGCTACAGAAAAGGCCACATACTCTTTCTACCATATCCTATATCTGCTACATGATTTCATGTTAGATCATTTTTTTGACTGAAAGTTGGTGCAGAGCAGCGATGCGTCTCTCCAACAGAACCCCAGAGAGGCTCGCTGGGAATGGACAAGCAAAATATTTTGCACCCTTGCCTTTGACAAAGTGGGCACTGCTTATCAAAGGGCGTCATCAACGCTCACCTAAAAAAAAAGGCCATATGCCACTGGTTGAGAAAAATGGTCATTGTTTGGTCAGTTTAGCTCAGAAAATGGTCAGTTTACCTCAGAAAATGCCACCCTCGTCAAACTGCCGCCATAGGCAGCTGCCTAATCCTACCTAATGAGTGAGTCCAAGCTCCAATGAATTCAGTTTGTTCTGAGGGCAAAATGGGGCAAAATGGGGGGAGTGCAACTCAATATTAGGAAGGTGTTCCTAATGTTTGGTATACTCAGTGTAGTAAGACCAGAATTAACAAAATATCAGAATGGTATAGAGAAATGCTGAGAAACATGGAGCGTTAGATTTTCACTGCAATTTCAAATTCACTTTAAACTAACAACCTATGGAGAGGGAGTGAGAGGAGAACAACACTGCTTATCATGATGAATGCTCCACACGGTCGGTCACTCACTCTTGTCCTTGTGCAGTGTGATCTGTGTGAGCACGCTGAAGTCTCCTCTCTCAGGCATACAGTTGGACATGTTGAGGTAGAAGCTCTCTGAGACAGTGATCTTCCTGCCTGCATCCTCGTCCTCCCGCCGGCTGTACATCTCCTCCAGGGAGCCCAGGATCTGCACCCTGATCAAATCAAATGTATTTATATACAGCACATCATAAAGTGCTTTACAGTAATCCGGCCTGGACCCCAAGACCAAGCAAGAAAGAAGCAAGACCACAGTGGCCATGAAAAACTCCCTAGAATGAAGAAACCTAGAGAGGACGTCTCAGAGGGGTACCCCATTCTATTCTAGTTGTACCTGATGCCCGTGTGGCGGTTGCTGCACTTAGGCTGGCTGATGTTGTCGAACATGAGGTGGGCTTCCAGCTTGGAGGGGACAACGACGATCCAGGACACAGTGGAGTAGGACTTCATTCCCACAGGCCAACTAGGGGTGGCCAGGAGAGTTGGTACTCCTTTCATTGGGTATACCGTGAAAATGTATCTCTCTGTGTGTACATCAGGGGGAGAATAACATATTTGCAGTTACAGTACTACTTTTATATAAAACAATTTATTAAAGATGTAACTTCATGGCCAAAAGTATGTGGACACCCGCTCGCCAAACATCTCATTCCAAAATCATGGGCATTAATATGGAGTTGGTCCCCCCTTTGTTGTTATAATAGCCTCCACTCTTCTGGGAAGGCTTTCCACTAGATGTTGGAACATTGCTGCAGGGACTCGCTGCCATTCAGCCACAAGAGTATTAGTGAGGTTGGGCACTGATGTTGGGCGATTAGGCCTGGCTCGCAGTCGGCATTCCAATTCATCCCAAACATGTTCGATGGAGTTGAGGTCAGGGTTCTGTGCAGGCCAGTCAAGTTCTTCCACACTGATCTCAACAAACCATTTCTGTATGGACCTCGCTTTGTGCATGGGGCATTGTCATGCTGAAACTTTGCCACAAAGTTGGAAGCACAGAATCCCCTAGAATGTCATTGTATGCCGTAGCGTTAAGATTTCCCTTCACTGGAACTAAGGGGCCTAGCCCGAACCATGAAAAAAAAAAAAAAAAACGTTGGACTGCCAGATGGTGAAGCGTGATTCATCACTCCAGAGAATGCATTTCCACTGCTCCAGAGTCCAATGGCAGTGAGCTTTACACCACTCTAGCCGACGCTTGGCATTGCGCATGGTGATCTTAGGCTTGTGTGCAACTGTTCGGCCATGGAAACCCATTTCATGAAGCTCCCTACAACCGAGGACAGTCGATTTTTTACGCGCTACGTGCTTCAGCACTCTTGCGGTTCCATTCTGTAAGCTTGTGTGGCCTACCGCTGAGCTGTTGTTGCTCCTAGACGTTTCCACTTCACAATAACACAGTTAAACCTTTAATTAAAACATGTTACCTGCAATCTCCCTGGTGAAGGAGATGTTGAGTAAAGGGTGTGCGAATGGCCACCTCTCTTTCCCTCCCATTGTCGAGGCTGAAGCTGTGATGGACACGTTGGTGTGGACCTGGACTTTGCGTATGGCTCCCTGAGGGCAGAACTGACCCACGGTGGTGCCGTCATCGTCCTCGGCCACGGTGAGAGTGACAGAGCCGTTGCAGGGTTGTTCTGGCAGGGACTGCCTGAGGCTGCCAGTAGTGGGCAGGAGCTCTACCGTGCCATGCCGAGGGGGACGGAGGATCCAGGTGACATTGCCCAGGGGAGCGGGAAGACACCTCTCCAGGACGGGCACCGTCAGAGGGACAGAGGCTGCTGCTGCTGGGCAGCCCCTCCAGTGACGGCACTCTGCGAAATGGAGAAGAGGTGAAGGATACAAACCAAAATATAGTTGAATATATACCATAGTTTGTGGTGCCTTAGGATCTCAAGAAGGACAAAGAATTTGTTCATCCTAATTACCACACTCCATATATTTTTTAAAGGGAAGCCAAAAATGTAGCATTGAATTGCAGTGATTGTTTAGTTAGGGTTTAAGGCCACACTCACACACACGTTGAACGGTATATCATGTTATTCTTCTATGACGTCAAGCCAGACCAACACAATGAGAGGTTAGTGACTGGGCGAGCAGCATAGTGTTAATAATAATGCTTATGGTTATATAACTCAGAGCAGAGCAGTTAGGCCTTAGTTACCTTAGTTACTAGTTAGGCCTTAGTTACCTATGATTCTGATGGCGGTCAGTAGCAGCTCCTGACATGGGCAGTCCTGGAAGGACAGCTGAGAGATCTTCCCTGAGGGAACAGTGATTTTCTCCTGGATGACAGAGTTCAGCTTCAGCTCACAGTCAGACATGAGGTTAGTTTTCTCAATATGGAGGGAAAGACTCCGCTCTTTCCTCAGGTCCACGTTGCACATCACTGCAAAGTATGTCACAGTAACAAATCATATACATGTAGCTGCACATCCACTTCCACTGACTAACTTACTATAACTCATGCAGGCACATAGCAAAATTAAGACAAGGATTTCACATTTAAGAAGAAGAATACCAAAAGTCTGCCCCAGTGGCAATCTGCAATGTTAAAAGCTGTATACAGTTGAAGTCGGAAGTTTACATACACCTTAGCCAAATACATTTAAACTCAGTTTTTCACAATTCCTGACATTCAATCCAAGTAAAAATTCCCTGTTTTAGGTCAGTTAGGATCACCACTTTATTTTAAGAATGTGAAATGTCAGAATAATAATAGAGTGATTTATTTCAGCTTTTACTTCTTTCATCACATTCCCAGTGGGTCAGAAGTTTACATACACTCAATTAGTATTTAGTAGCATTGCCTTTAAATTGTTTAACTTGGGTCAAACTTTTTGGGTGGCCTTCCACAAGCTTCCCACAAGAAGTTGGGTGAATTTTGGCCCATTCCTCCTGACAAAGCTGGTGTAACTGGGTCAGGTTTGTAGGCCTCATTGTTCGCACACGCTTTTTCAGTTCTGCCCACACATTTTCTATGGGATTGAGGTCAGAGCTTTCTGATGGCCACTCCAATACCTTGACTTTGATGTCCTTAAGCCATTTTGCCACAACTTTGGAAGTATGCTTGGAGTAAATGTCCATTTGGAAGACCCATTTGTGACTAAGCATTAACATCCTGAGATGTTGCTTCAATATATCCACATCATTTTCCTTCCTCAGGATGCCATCTATTTTGTGAAGTGCACCAGTCCCTCCTGCAGCAAAGCACCCCCACAACATGATGCTGCCACCCCTGTGCTTCACGGTTGGGATGGTGTTCTTCGGCTTGCAAGCCTCCCCCTTTGCCCTCCAAACATAACAATGGTCATTATGGTCAAACAGTTCTATTTTTGTTTCATCAGATCAGAGGACATTTCTCCAAAAAGTACGATCTTTCCAATGGTCATTATGGCCAAACAGTTCTATTTTTGTTTCATCAGATCAGAGGACATTTCTCCAAAAAGTACGATCTTTGTCCCCATGTGCAGTTGCAAACCGTAGTCTGGCTTTTTTATGGCGGTTTTGGAGCAGTGGCTTCTTCCTTGCTGAGCGGCCTATCAGGTTATGTCGATATTGGACTCGTTTTACTGTGGATATAGATACTTTTGTACCTCTTTCCTCCAGCATCTTCACAAGGTCCTTTGCTGTTGTTCTGGGATTGATTTGCACTTTTTGCACCAAAGTACGTTCATCTCTAGGAGACAGAACGCGTCTCCTTCCTGAGCGGTATGACGGCTGCATGGTCCCATGGTGTTTATACTTGCGTACTATTGTTTGTACAGATGAACATGGTACCTTCAGGCGTTTGGAAATTGCTCCCAAGGATGAACCAGACTTGTGGAGGTCTACAATTTGTTTTCTGAGGTCTTGGCTGATTTCTTTTGATTTTCCGATGATGTCAAGCAAAAAGACACTGAGTTTGAATGTAGGCCTTGAAAACATCCACAGGTACATGTCCAATTGACTCAAATGATGTCAATTAGCCTTTCAGAAGCTTCTAAAGCCATGACATAATTTTCTGGAATTTTCCAAGCTGTTTAAAGGCACAGTCAACTTAGTGTATGTAAACTTCTGACCCACTGGAATTGTGATACAGTGAATTATAAGTGAAATAATCTGTCTGTAAACAATTGTTGAAAAAATGACTGTGTCATGCACAAAGTAGATGTATAGTTTGTTAACAAGAAATTTGTGGAGTGGTTGAAAAACGAGTTTTAATGACTCCAACCTAAGTGTATGTAAACTTCTGACTTCAACTGTATATTAGAGCTACAGTAATCCCCTTTTGTGGTTGGTAACATTAACCACAAGACAGAGTGGTTTGTCAAATTACCGCTGATCTAAAAGCTCCATGTTATTATAATGAATTGTAATATGTTGGATCTGTACAACTACAGTAGCTATTACCACTACTACTACATTATCTAAATACATCTGACACTACACAACAATTGGCCTTAAAGGGATGGTCACCAATCCCTTTGATACTTTATGATAATTTGGACAAGATGAGCAAAAAATGCTAATATACAGTGCATTCGAAAAGTATTCAGACACCTTAATCTTTTCCACATTTTGTTAAGTTACAGCCTTATTCTAAAATTTATGCAATACATTTGTTCCTCATCAATCTACAAACAATAGCCCATAATGATAAAGCAAAAACAGGTTTGTACATTTAAAACATTTTAGAAAAAAATACCTTATTTACATAAGTATTCAGACCCTTTGCGATGAGACTCGAAACTGAGCTCAGGAGCATCCTGTTTCCATTGATCATCCTTGAGATGTTTCTACAACTTGATTGGAGTCCAGCTGTGGTAAATTCAATTGACTGGACATGATTTGGAAAGGCACATGCCTGTCTATATAAGGTCTCACAGTTGACAGTGCATGTCAGAGCAAAGACCAAATCACCAAGACTCTTTTTAAAGCTGGCTGCCCAGCCGAACTGAGCAATCGGGGCGGAAGGGCCCTGGTCAGGGAGGTGACCAAGAACCCGATGGTCACTCTGACAGAGCTCCAGAGTTTCTCTGTGGAGATGGGAGAACCTTCCAGAAAGACAACCATCTCTGCAGCACTCCAACAATCAGGCCTTTATGGTAGAGTGGCCAGACGGATGCCACTCCTCAGTAAAAGGCACATGACAGCCCGCTTGGAGTTTGCCAAAAGGCACCTAAAGGACTCTCAGACCATGAGAAACAAGATTCTCTGGTCTGATGAAACCAAGATTGAACTCTTTGGCCTGAATGCCAAGCATCACATCTGGATGAAACCAGGCACCGCTCATCACCTGGCTAATACCATCCCTAAGGTGAAGCATGGTGGTGGAGGCCTCATACTGTGGGGATGTTTTTCAGCGGCAGGGACTGCGAGACTAGTAAGGATTGAGAGAAAGATGAATGGAGCAAGTCTCTGAACATCCTTGAGTGGCCTAGCCAGAGCCCGGACTTGAACCCGATCGAACATCTCTGGAGAGACCTGAAAATAGCTGTTCAGCGACGCTCCCAATCCAACCTGACAGAACTTGAGAGGATTAGCAAGAAGACTCAAGGCTGTAATCACCTAAACCTGTTTTTGCTTTGTCATTATGGGGTATTGTGTGTTGATAGATGAGGGGGAAAAAACGATGTTATCCATTTTAGAATAAGGCTGTAACGTAATAAAATGTGGGAAAAGTGAAGGGGTCTGAATACTTTCCGAATGCACTGTAGGACCATGACTTCAGTTGAGTCTCAGTGGGAGGAGCTATATGAGGATTGCCTCAATGTAATGGCTGGAATGGAAAAGATTGCCTTGTGTTCATACGTGTTAGGAATTGAGAGGGAAAGAGCAGGGCTTTCCACAAACTAACACATGATTCATCCTCTCCTTTTTTACTAAAGCTGTGTTTTCCAAACCTTTCCTGGAGAACACCTAGCCATTCCACTTCCCTATTCCAGTACCTGCACACCTGATTCAAGTTATCAAGAGCTTGATGTAGTTGACCAGTTGAATCAGGCATGCTGGTAATGGAAAAGATAAAGTCAGTCAAATTGCTGGGGATACTCAAGGAGGGTTTTTGGAAAAAGTTTTCTAAAGCCATCTAATTTATTGTACACAGTGTCCTGTAGTGACCTGGAAGACTCCTCCTCTTGGCTGAAACCTTGAAGCGGAGGGAGAGACCAGTGGAGCCGTCTCCGATCCTGTTCATCTCACAGTTCCTTAGGATCAGGGAGAAGGAGTCCCGACGTTGGGCCGGCTGGGGGTCCGACAGCTTCTTCACCACCGCGAACCGCCCGTTACCGTGGTGATACTCCACGGCCGGCTCCTTCTTCAGGCACTGCGGCTGGGTCTGACCCAGGAAGACAACCGTAGCGTTGTGTTTGGGAGGGACCACAAACTTCCACTCCATCTGGTCATCGTCAGGGAAACTATTCGGGTAGTCTGGAGAGAGCAACTCCGAAGACGATGTCCCTTCCGGTAAAGTCACTTTGAGGACAGCAAGTGCTGAGGGACAATGATATGTTGATGAAGTGTCAGAAAATACAAGGTTAACCAGGTCCACTAAATCATGTCTGTGGCCATGACTAAAAACATACAGACATAAGTAATCCATTTATATTAATGAAAACAATGTGATTTTACGTCAGTTGTCTGAAACCACTGTCTGACCAACTCACATTTGATTTCCTCTCCAACAGACACGTTGAACATGGTGGGGTTCAGTTTCCGTCCTCCAGTGACCTCCAGAGAGAGCCTGCCCTGGTTCAAGACCTGAGCCCCAGAGACGCTGCCGTTCCTGCAGTACGTCCCGATGGCAGCCTCCCCTGTCCTCTGGAGGGCTAGCAGGGTATACGTGTGCTGGTCTTGACATCTCTCAGAGGGCAGGATCTGTCTCATCCCCATCTGGGTGAAGTCCAAATGGAACGCCCGTGGAACCGGGGCCTTCAGGTTCCAGATAAAGGTACGGTTGAAGTTCTGGAGTGGAAGCATTCCGGTTCTAGACTCAATGGGGGTGATGTCTCCATTACAGGACTTTGTGGTACAATCTGATGGAAGGAGGGTAGGAGTTAGAGGAAGTCAATACAGAGACGAACACACAGGTATGCTCACACACACAGTCACATATGGACTATGTATTATGAAAATGCACACAGGTATCCCACTTGTAAACACTATGTAATAGCAATATAACTACAGTGTACAATATGCCTATACTGTAATGACACTGTATTTCTGTACCATGTGGACAAGCTATAGACACTCTAAGGACACTATGGACACTCTAAATACCATGGAACCACCACCATTATATATTTCATAGAGAGTTCTTACCTATTTCCCTAACCACCTCCACAGTGAAGACTTCCTCTGGTTTGGGGCAGGTGAACTCTATGTTCACAGCAGCTTTGGGGTCTGTCAGCAGCACACTTCCAGCTCTGGAGCAGGACTTCTTCAAGCCTGTACCGGTGCATACCGTACACTTTGACCCCCTGCTGCGCTCTGAACTCTGGCTGATGTTGAGAGTAGTGCCCTGGTCGGGGGTGAGCGTCAGTGTCACACCCTCTGAAAGAACAACAACCAAGGAAGGGATTGATGAATTAAGGTAGAAGAGTGGCATCAGTTGGGGAGGCAGGGTTGTTCTATACCACATGGGTATTTTACATAACCACACCTCTGTCAAAACGATATTAATTTGTACAAAACATAAACAGAGTCTTAGAATACAAAACAATGTCCTTTTTTTATCTGACTGACATGTAGGACTACTACCCAGTAGACAGAAAAAACAACTGATGTTTTTCTCAGCCTGACCTCATGTCCTTTTTTTGCTACAGCGTGTTAGAAAAGACTCATATGACTGAGGGAGTGTGTAGGGAGATGATCATGTCAACAGCTTGGCTCCACTTCCTGTATGACTAACCAGCCCCACGTCTGTGAGCTAGGGCCTACTGAACAAACATAGGCCTTGTCGTTCAACAGTTCAGACTGACATATATCTGTGATGCTGTATCCGTAAACGTCCTTATCTTTAGACAATCACTCTCTTCATCTGCCTCTCCCTCTCTATCTGAAGCACACACACACAAGCGCTCTCTCTCTCCTTCTATCTGTCTGACTTATGCTTTCCCCTAAACCTTACCTAGTAACATAGCCGAGATATAATCTGATTGTGTGACTGTTTGACATTGGAGATGTTACTGGGAAGCCTTGTTTGTCCCTCGCTGTTACATGTACAGCTATTACAGTCCAGCTGTCACTGTTGACACTGGGATAAGATGTGTAAGCCACAACTTACGGGGGCTTGACTAAACATTATTCTGCCTACCTAGCTATATCATTACACACCAAACTGCTCCTACAGATTGTAGAAAAAAGAACAAAGGGAAGTGCTGCTAGAATACAATAGTAGATATTTGTAAATTGAAGGTGCTCTTGATAAAGGGGTTAATTGGCCATCAAAAAAACAAAGAGGACCAAGGCACTCTAAGGCCTTTTAAATATATGAAGAGTGCCTGATCCTCGTCCTCCTTGTTTTTGATGCTGATCCTATTGTCTGACCTATGCAAATACTGCCCCCCCCCCCCCCCCCCCCCCTGTAATCTTCAATGCAAACTCAGTGTCCCTGGTCTACATATAGAAACCGATAAGCCGTTGTTCCACCTGATTCCTAATAAAATATTAGATGAGTTGGAAGTTTTTTCCTTAGTTAGTTGGTCTTTGGATAGAACCAATGCATCAACAATCCTCACATCATTCCTATTTATCCACTGAACCAGACTCATGCATTAAAGATGTTTTCCTATGTTTATTCATAAAGCACAACATGGGCCAGTCAACATCTATGTTGTCTGTCATTTGCATCCCATCTACACACTTTTGTTTTAGGAAACTGACAAGGTCTGTGTGTGGTTGTGCCAGTGTCAACAACAATTATTTAATGCATAGTCTACCTATAGAATACATCCTCTTCCAATTCAAGAATATCCCTGCAACTTCATAATACTGTTAGTGTCCATCAGTAAGTGTTATCATGGGAAACATGTCATAGAATATATCATTGTATACATATCTACATTTCAATCTTTATAGTAAAGGAACAAATGCAATGACCTAGTCGTAAAATAAAAAGGAACTAAAATAATTTCCCTATAATTACATTTTATTTTTTTCCAGAATCACAAAAATCACAAATGTATGACGGTTCACTTCTAAATGTTTAAAACTATTACCAGATTAAAACAAAATCTTAAAATGATAATTCTGTTTACTGACACTCAGCAGTGACTAGCCATATATTGGACTAAACACTGTTTTCATTGGTTTTAACACAGTTGCACCAGACAGTATTGTGGCATCTGTCTTCCATCTAACCACAGGTGTTTGGAGAAGATAGTTAACCCTCCTGCTGTGTTCCGGTCCAATTGGACCGATTTACAAGTTTCTCTCTGAAAAATGTAGTTCATTTCATCTGATTGTCATAAGGTTCCATGACTTATTCCACACAGGGCATCTGAACACACAAAATACATTTTGATGATTTTCATAAAATTTTGGGTGTTTTATTTCACTTTTGTACACCTGTGGTGTTCCTGGTCAAAAATAACCGGTAATAAGAAATTAATGGGTGAGACTACAATTAGTGTTTAAAATTGAGTTCAGGCACATGCCCATTCATCAGATAGACACACTTCCTCTCCCAGACCCCCACATGCATGTGTGTTTGAGCACACACACGCACACGCACACGCACACACACACACACACACACACACACACACACACACACACACACACACACACACACACACACACACACACACACACACACACACACACACACACACACACACACACACACCTCACTCCCCTTCTTGGCTTCCATGGCAACCCCCACGGGAACCTTTCCCCAATAGAATCTTTCCCCCACGGGAACCACACCTGTTGGCATTCTCACAAACAATTGCAACATTGTTTCAATAATATATAGAACTTTTCTCGCAGCTCTGGTATATAAAGCTTTTTTGAGGCCTTGCTCACAATTCATTCTGTCGCAGCACAATGACCAAACGATTTACTGGATGTGAGGCTCTTGATCATATCTTTGATCATGACACTGGTGAGGAGGAGAGAGTCCTTGTTGAACATTGACACAAAGTAGTCTGTGCTAAATAGCACAATATGTTTCATCTGAGTATTTGTTACAGTCAAAATAATCCATACATTGTGCTTTTTTTACTCAAAAGGTATTTGTATGAGCTCAGGTCAATGAGGCCTAAAGGCCATAAATAGCAAATAGAAGTTCAAAACTTGTAATGTTCACAAGAACTTAAGTTGATAAAAATATCTAACCCAACATTATGTGATAATGTATGTATTATTATGGATTTATAATCAGCTATTATGGGGCGGTCTATTTGTACCGGGAACACAGAAATAATTAACACGAAACGAACACAACAGGAGGGTTAATTAGCACAGGTGTCTTCACTATGTCTTCAATCTAACCCTATAAAGATGTGTATCAATTTAGCCGAAATGAAAGACAAGATGCTTCCAAAACCGTACCGCATGCGACGCTTGTTATCGTTCAGACCGAGCATCGCGGCTCTTAACAAAACTCCCTATTATGTGTAATGTAATGGAACTGAGTAAGCAGTGACTTACCAGATATAACGAACACGGTGTGAGCGATCCCCAAAAGCTGCAGAGCCCAGCCGACCGTTGATAAAGTCATGCCTTTATTTTCAGCGTCGGTATCTCAAACGATAAGCTATATAACTCAACTAAAATTGGCACAAATCGCGACTACGGCTTTGGACCTCCGTGTAGTTCTTTCGCTTTGAGTAAAATGGGTTACACCTACATTTGCTTTCCTGCTGTGTGACATCACTTCTCAGGTAAGGCGTTCCTCTTGCAGTCATTTTGACAGGTGAGTTGTTGCTTGAAGAATTGCAACATATTTGAACTCGGTGTCGTTTTTTAAAAAAGTTTATAGAAAAATAAGCTGTAATGTAATACAAAATGAACAGACCGGGGTCTGATAGGTATTTAGTCAAATCTAGCCTTTTAGACCTCGGTAGCAAGCTTCACTGGACCAATGGCACATATAATTTGGCCACACCATGAACTGTTGTTTTTCTTTACCAAACAAGTTAAACTTAATAAAAAAATAGCGTGATCATCATTAGACTACGTGGTGCTCAAAAGTCGAAATCAATGACTTGTTATTATGTAATAACTCAATAATAATGCCATCTTAGATTGTCCAGCAGAGCAGAAGCCATTTTTCTGTAACACCCGAGCACACATGGCAAATATAACACACATACCATCTATGCATTAGAGCCATGTGCTGAATTCACCTGACACTCCTAGACACCGCAATAGCTAAAGTTCCTAGACAACGCAATAGCTAAAGTTCCTAGACAACGCAATAGCTAAAATTCTGGGGATTGGGACTGAGAGTGAAAGAAACAAGATTGAACAAGCAATGTTATTGGCTATCCGTGAATTCACCAGAGATATGGTGGTAAGGGCCTGAGATGAAGGAGTGTTCCCTGCGAGTATAAGCTATGACGGGGATAATGACTGTGAACAGGAGCAGCAAGGAGGATCAACAAAAGGGGCTGCGAGGAGCTTGTTGAGAGAGATTCTTCTCTCCTTTCACAAACATAATTTAACACAAGGATGCTTCCCACTGGGCACACCATGTCATTTCAACGTGGAAATGTGGGTAATATTTGGTTGAGATGTTGATCAATGAGATTTCAATCTTTATTCACCCACTCACAAAGTCAGCCAGAATTTGTTTGAATTCCCAATGTGTATCACTGTGCTTTCAACCATCCTAAAAGCACAACCAAATTCCAATGAAAAAACTATGAGTTTTTTTATTTGGTTGTCATCTAAATGTGTTATCACTGCACTTTCAACCATTTAAAAGCACAACAAAGTTCAAATGGGAATACAATGTCAGATATTTTGTATTTATACAACATTTAATGTGTAATCATTGTGCTTAATCTCATAGCACAACCAAATTTCCTGGATTGCAGTTGAGATTACATGAAAGTACATAGTGCAAGTGATCAATGCTGTTCGAGATTCTGCACAGATTATTATAACAATTGTGAAGATCTCCACAGACCTGCAACCTTTGCGTGCTATCTTGAACATGCACACTTTCTATGATGAAATAAGAAGCCATTTATAGCTACAGTAGGCTAACTTCACGGTGTGACCATGGATGTGTTACTCATTTTAAGGTTAAATAAATACTGCTACATTAGTTTGTAAGATATACTTCATTTTAGGCTATTTACTCTATTACAAAAGTAATATTGAATTGTGTTTGGTTGACAACACAACCAAAAATCAACATTTTAAGGATATCGAATGCTTTGATAGTTTCCTCTGAGCCACTGGCTTAATCCTATTCTTTAACGTTTCTTTTTGGTTTAGTTGGAGACGTGAATCGAACATACAATTTGTTAACTTGTCGACAAGTTAATAGGCTATTTACTGTATCGCAAAAGTGATATTGAATTGTGTTTTGTTTCTCAACGCAACCAAATATCACTATTTGAAGGAGATTTATATTTTGTGCCACTGATTTAGTCTGGCGTTAATTCCAGTTTGTCTACAGATTAATATTTTATATGTTGGATTCACGTCTCCATCTCAACCAATAATCAAAGTAAAATAGGATTAAATCCAATAAAATTGTATTTAAAGTGCATTTAACGTTTGATTGATTTAGTCCTATTCTTTAACTTTGATTATTGGTTGAGATGGCGATTTGAATCCAACATATAAATGATACTTTGTAGACAAACTGGAATCAAAGGCAGTGGCATTCAGTGACACAGATGGAACTATCCAAACAGAAGATACATCTCCTTCAAATGGTGATATTTGGTTGCGTTGACAACCAAACACAATTCAATGTCCAGTTTGTATAAACATGTATCATTTATATGTTGGATTCATGTCTCCATCTCAAACAAAAATCTAAGTTAAATAATAAGACTAAATCTAATCTAATCAACGTTTAAATGCACTTTAAATAAAGTTTAATTGATTTAGTCCTACTCTTTAACCATGCTTTTTGGTTGAGGTGGAGACGTGAGTCCAACACAACATTTCAATTATTCATTTGAAGATTAAATTTGAACTCAACCAAAGCTTGAAACCCTAGGCCTATATGTATGGTCTATTTTTTGTTGAACCCTGGGTTGAATTGAAACAATAGCTGTAGATTCCATGTCACCATATGTTGACAAATTCAACCAGTTTGTACACAGTGGTTTGTGTGTTACTCAGAAACACATAAGCACATCAACTTGCTTACTTACATATTCTCATCGCCTACTCACATTTGAAAGATGAATGCAAATTCCCAGCTGCTATTCCCTGAAGCTTTCTCAAACAGAGAATGGAGCTTTATCGTTGCTCTTTCAGTTACAGGCCATAGCTCATTTCACCGACCTAGTCTATTCGCGTAATCGGTCACGAAGCCTTTAGTTCAAAATAAATAGGTCTCCTCACCTCCGTATTATGTAAAACAAATACATTTTATTTATTTATTCACTCATGTTATCTTATACAAATAAATACAAATATGTTATCAGCTTAGATTTAATTGTGTTATATATAGATAAATCTAACATTATAAATAATATTAAACATTATCAGAGAGGGGTTGCCTATACGTTAAAATATTTGATACAACATCCAAAATAAATTCAGGTAGGCCTATGACATTTATGCATTTATTCTTGACAAGATCTACCCACCACGTATTACAGCACACTTTTTCATTCAAGTTCATGAGAAAACTATAATTTCTCTCTACATAAACACAACAAATAGCAGGCCTCAGTGGTGTGTGTAGAGGAGGGTATGCGCAGGTTTACACCGTATACCCACTTTTTTTTCAGTGGGCATTGCGTGTATTAGCCTAAATGTTGATTAACTATTATTTCTTCACATTTTAGATGCAGCAATGGGCACACGGCGGTATGCCTACACGGGAATGTTCCAAAATCCAATTAGCAGGAAAATACCATTCTAAAATGTGCACCGCACATGTGAGAGGTTTCATGGATGGAGATTGAAATATCCATAAGAAATGTAGATACTATGGGAGATCTAAAGATGCAACAACCTTCATCAGTTGCTAATATGCATTTGGCTGCTAGACAATGAAATACAGTTGAAAGAAAACCAGTAGAACAGGATAATGCATATGAGGAAGTCTTTATCAAATAATTGCCTCCACCTTTCTATGGTGGGATTTTGGCTATAGGCTACTTTGAAGAAATGGTAAGGCATGCCTCACAATACGGAGTAAAACATCTAGGTTTCAAACAATTAAGTAACAGGAAAAATATAGTGATGCTAAAGATAGGCCTAGCCGTCTTCTGGTAGACAGAAAGGCTTTCCCAAAAACGGGGAAATGTTAACTAGCTACAAAGTAGCCTACGTCTACCTGGCAGAATGATGTCATGATTATTTGCATTAATCCAGTGGCCATTTGTTTTGCAAACTCCATCTCATGTGCTACAGAAACACCACTAACAAACAACAGTGCTAGGTGCCGTCACACTGGAATTATTAAAGGGCAACTACACAAAAATAGTTTTATCTTAGATATTTCCCAGAGCTCAAAAGTGGTCTCCTGATGTGGTATTGTTATGGACATTGTTATGGACTTTGAAAGCATTGTTATGGACTTAGAACATCCAATTTTGTTGTTTTTCTATAAAACAAAGTGTGACTTTGAGAGTGAAAATCTGAATATAAATAAATAGATCTGAAACCTTTGGATTTCTGACTCAGTTGACAGCCTAATTTATCTGTTTCAATAGTATGCCTACAATTAGCCTACTTGCACAGTACAGCGTGGGTTGGCCTGACTGTGAAAGACCAATATGGAATATATAATTTTAGGTAATACAGAATGTATGTCACGGTTTCCCATATAATTTTTCACACAGGGCACCTTTCCTTCGCTGGGCGGGCCATTTGGGACATTTTTGGCAAAATTAGAGTATACCCACTTCTTCAGGCACCACTACACCACTGCCAGGCCCATAGGCAATAATCCTACAAAGATTTAAAACCATACAAACACTGTTTACAGTGAAATGTTGTTAACACACTCTACATATGCACCTATTCTATAGACAATGTAATACATAGGCTAGATTTACAATACCACAACCTATCTTTAAAACTATTGGTCTTCTTATAGTGAAGGCCTATCAATAGGAAATAGACCAAAACCAAAAATGCACTCTTTCATTCTAAACGGTAAAATTGGAAACGAACATTCTTTTATACGAGTAGAATGTGAAGAAAAAAACGTTTAAATATGTATTCTACAGTATTTTTAGCCTATTGGCTTGGGGGCTTGTCTCCAGAATTTGATCATTCTTTATCTCGGCCGTCTTTGTTCCATTCCGTTGGGCAGAAATCCTGCAATAATAGGCACCGGCCATATGAGGGCAGCCACACTCCACACTATTATCACTAGAGTCATGAAACAAGCCACAAGAGTTGACTCGATGGGTTTACGGTTCAATCTCCAACTTTTGTCCCCATTTAGTTCGTCAAGGCTGAAGTCAACACAGCAGAAATTGATGGGATCCCCCGTCTGCTGAGCCTTTGACTTGCCGAATCGCCGGTATCGTGACATGCCACATCCAACACACAGTCTAAACTCCTGCTGGCCGCCGGTGACTCCGAGGTGTTCGATGAGAACAGGTGAGA
The DNA here is from genome assembly GCF_045679555.1 of Salvelinus alpinus. NCBI lineage: Eukaryota > Metazoa > Chordata > Actinopteri > Salmoniformes > Salmonidae > Salvelinus > Salvelinus alpinus. The sequence continues at coordinate 40,094,056 of NC_092089.1, read as the reverse complement.
TGGCTCTGTTGATAGCAGCAGAGAAAAAAGCCCTTCCATTGTTATTGGCGGTATATATAAACACATCGCACTGGAAACCGAAGTTGCTGTCCCAGCGAGCCACCAGCGAGGTGGGGAAAAGTCTCTGCACGCTGACGTTGCACTGTGGCAACGGCTGTAACGAAGTGTCTGACGAGGAGGCTTCGCTCTCCTCCACGGATCTCTTCGAGTAGTGCACGTCCACCTCCAAGTTGGCCAAGAATCTGTTGGTGGAGTTGATGGGGGGTAACAGGAGGTCCTCGTCGCTCCAGCCGTGGCACCGCTGGAGTAGTCCGGCTACGGTGGTCAGGGCCAGCAGAAAAGTCGGGGAGTTGCTCAGCATGGCATTGGGTGCGTCGCTCCTACTCGCATGATGTTCCGTGGGGATGCAAGGCAACTGACGAGGCGTGTCCGTCGTTAATAAAATGCAGAAAACGGCCGTCTCAAGCGCTTATACAAACATCCATAGTGTGCATCTTCCGTTGCGGGAGAGGACAGTTGGAAACGTCAGCTGCCCGTCACACGCGCCGTGCGCGCCCCCCGCCCTAGATTTGGTTCCCAAAGTAACTGGCTCCTTGCCAAACTGCTACTGGGCGCTACTTTGCATGCAAGAGATAGGCTGTGGTGTGCTGCGAGGACCCTGGTACTCTCTCAGGTGTGTGAGCAAGGAAAGTAGGAGTTGCCCTATCTGGGAACATGCATTGCAACCTTCGAGCCTCTCTTCACTTAATACGTGCGCGGCTTCAGGGACAGGGTGGGAGGAAGATACAAGGCATTCCCCCTCTTCTTCCTCCCCCCTGTAGGATATCTGCAACCCTGGGACGGATAAGTTATTGTGTAATGTATGATTGTGCCAAAACATATCACCCTTATTGCTTTCTTTTTGGCCAACTGAGTCCCTATGCTCTAGGCCTGTAATATGAATTGTGATGCAGGAAAATATGTTTCCTTATGACTCAAATTTGGACTTTGTCAAAAGAGTAAAATGTTCAATGGTGCTAAAGCGGATTTGAGATTCAGCACCATTGAAGCGGACAGCAACTCATGAATTCCACAGACAATGGACAGGGAGAATTCCGCTCCAGGGTGACGTTCCCCATTGGTACAGACCTAGGATCAGCTTCCCCTTGCCCAACCCCATTAGTGAGGAAAATGCTAAACTGACCCAGGATCAGCGTCAAGGGCCAACTTTTCTTCGCCCTACTCCAAGAAGCCTACTAAGAAGAAGGCCTGAAGGGGAAGGCTCCCATGCTAGACTGTTCAGCCATATTTAGAACAATAAACCTATATTATAGTAAATAATAGGGAATAAATCTGCAAATGAACAAAAATAGACCTCTCCATTGTTTGTTTTAAATCCCGACCACACCATCAGTGATTCCTGGCCTGTCGCCACCTCTTCCAGTCTATGAGAAGGTAGAGTCCCATAATTGGTGCTCATTCAACAGAACCAGTCAATCCATTGATTATCCTCAAATGCCCCTTCAGGGTGAGTCTGTGTGCACACCAGTTGATGGTAATTACACAAGCATAAGATGGCAATGAAATCCCCCTTAGGATGCCAGGAGCAAGGCATATCAAATCAAAGCAGGTGCCGGAGATGAATTGCCTTAAGGGGAAGTAATCAAGTTAGATGCTCTCTCTTTATGATAATGTATTTAGTCTTAATTAATTATATTTCAGCCCCAGTCAGACTTCTTAGAGTGCATGTTTAGATGTGTTACCACCAGCAGACTCAGTAATGCCAAGTGTTGGGATCAAATCAAATCAAATTGTATTTGCCACATGCGCCCAATACAACAGATGTAGTAGACCTTACCGTGAAATGCTTACTTACAAGCCCTTAACCACCTGCAGTTCAAGAAATGTTTACTAAATAAACAAAAGTTAAAAAAATTAAATCTTAAAGTAACACAAGAAAATGACATAACAATAACGAGGCTATATACAGTTTGTGACAGACAGCCGTTATGGAGGAACATTACTGGCAAATTCTACTGGGACATGTAGCTGTGGTGCACTCAAGGGTAGCCAGGCACATCAGTAAACATCTGTCTCTCTCTCTATAAGCATAGGTAGGACACCTTGTGAGAGTGACTCAGCTGTTTTGTGACACATAGGATTGCTTTTTGACTGTATTTGATGTTGGAAAATACAATGAACCTCAATGTGTTAGGAACACCTCCATTTTGTGAGTGGGAAAACCTGATTAGAATTACAGCCACGTTACTGGGACACAGCTGGCTGCAGTGTTGGCAGGGATTTTTTTTGTTGTTGCTCTTTAATCAAGGTTTACATATTTTACTAGCACAGCTGTTCTATTTTGGCATGTGACAATGTCCGAAATCTCCCCTCTGCCACCATGTAGGCTATTGTTCTGTTCTGTGCCTTCAGGTTTTGTACAGACCTGATTAGATTACGCTCACACACATAGCAGTGTCACAGAGTTCAATGGAAAATGTCCCCTGGACGTCTATATCGCATGTCTGGCTTGAAGTCTGGCTGAAGAGAAAAAAACACATCCTGACTGCTTGTCTTGTTGCAGTTGACAGTTTCAAAACAGATATAATTTACCCCACATAACACTTAATCAGGTATGCATAAATCACATTCATCTGCCCATCGTCTTGACTCTGCAGGTCACACTTGTCACGCCCTGACCATAGAGAGCCTTTTTATTCTCTATTTTGGTGAGGTCGGGGTGTGACTAGGGTGGGTAATCTAGGGTGTTTTATTTCTATGTGGGCCTGGTATGGTTCCCAATCAGAGGCAGCTGTTTAGCGTTGTCTCTGATTGGGGATCATATTTAGGCAGCCATTTCCCCACTGGTTTTTGTGGGATCTTGTTTATGTATAATTGCCTGTGAGCACTCCATAGCGCCACGTGTCGTTTATTCTTTATTGTTTTTTGTGCGGTTCACTTCAAATAATATATGTCGAACCGATTTCACACTGCGATTTGGTCCGAGTGTTATTATGACGATCGTGACAACACTATACTGTCAGTCTCCCTCAAGCAGTGGCAGAGAGCAAAATTTGTCTCTGCACATCAACAACTGGACTCACTCATATCTCTGGACTGGTGGGATGGTGTGGGTGTCCAAAGTGAGTTGTGTGACATTTGTATATTGTTCTTCATAGTTAGTTACTATTATTGTCTATTGTATGTTGAGTTTACTGTGCTGTGTGTTACTCTGCAGATGGCATATGCAATCTATACAGTCCTTTCACATTTACTACTGCTATATTCTGTATCTATGCATTTGTGCCCTGGTGTATTCATTCGGTATGTGTGTATTAAGTACCTCTGTTTCTGTCCATTACAGAACCACTATGCTCTAAGAAAAAAAACATGTGCTATCTAGAACCTTAAAGGGTTCTTCATTTGTCCCCATAGGAGAACCCTTTGAAAAACCCTTTTTGGTTTCAGGTAGAACCCTTTTGGGTTCCATATAGAACCCTTTCTACAGAGGGTTCTACATGGCACCCAAAATGGTTCTACTTGGAACCAATAAGGATTCTACCTGGAACCAAAGGGGTTCTCCTATAGGGACAGCCGAAGAACCCTTTTGGAACTCTTTTTTTCTAAGAGTGTACCATTCCACTATCTTTCCCACTTTATATCCCAATGTACATTCCCATGTGCATCCCCATATTAATCTTCCTCAGTGTGTTTAAATAAAGTTCCTGTGTGTTAACTCTTGGGCTGCTTTATTCCCCTCTAACCAGGGGACGATGTCAGTGAGTCACAAACCAGTAAAATACATAGAGCCGGGTCGCTCTCTTTCACTGATATACATTAATGTTATATGGGATATTCCTTATTCTAACTTTCCTTTAATGTTTAAGCCAGAAAACCACTGTCAACGTGAGAGCCCTTTTCAAAAGATAAGAGCCAGGCTTTACAGGGTTAACCGTCACAAGGGTCATCAACCTGGAGAGGGAAAAATGCAAAACAATGACACAGTTTCTCTTTTTATGTTTGTCGGGAATATGTATGACACTTGTATGAATTATATTTCCCTTTGAGCTGCTTGAATGGTTTAATTTGCTGTGAAGGACTGCCTCCAGCCTTTTGATGTGAGCACCAGCTGAAGTAAAAGACAGGTCGCCTCTGGCCTCAATTTGCACCTGAAAACACCTCTCCTCCTCTATTCCTCCCCTGTTGTTTATTAAGGCCTATTCTGTTCCATCTTTTCCTTAAACTTCCACACACACTCCTCCCCACTGCACACACACACACACACACACACACACACACACACACACACACACACACACACACACACACACACACACACACACACACACACACACACACACACACACACACACACACACACACACACACACACACACACACACCCATTGCTTGACACACTGATTGACACACACAAATACAGAGACAATGACACACAAACTCACCCACACATTCCCAAATACATCCCCCTCCAAATATCAAATATGCTCCAGACAGACAATGTGCCCGGCGAATGGAGCGAAAATGTAAATTACTTTCTTGTTCATTAATTATGCTATAAAAATGTAAATTGCTTCAGCGCCAAAAATGCTAATGGGACAGAGATAAAAGTCTCTCTTGTGCCAAAGGAGAATGTATAAAAGATTCATTTTCTCAAAATGTCTCTTTTTACCGGGGACCTTGCTAAAAAGAGACCTGTTCGTGGCTTCTGGTCTCTCCTCCATCCACTCTCACTGTGCAGGAGCAGACAGGCACTATTTCTCTGTACTATAGGCTCACACAGACAACCTGTTTAATTAGATATTGGATAAATTTGTCTTCACATCCTCCGTGCTCTCACTCATTTTGTGGATCTGAGCCTTGTGACTGAGTCCCTTGATACTTCTTACTTCTGCTGTTCCTTTTCATTCCAACAATGGCAAGGCAAGTCCCCTGACCCATCACCATGGTAACCAGCTGACCTTTACTTATTGGTTGAGATAAGGGACAATTTAGAAGTGGAGAGATTTAGAGAGGAGTTATATTATTAATATCCATCTGATTCTATCTTTAGGAGAAACGTAAAGTGCCTCTGGGTAGGATGTGTGTTCAGGTTAGGGTTTATGTTAGTTTCTATAGCTACTTGCATGTCTGGTGCATTGTCTTACATCAGCACGTTGATTCCACCTGCACCGATTGAGGGATGAGCGTCGTGGAGGAGGGACGCTATCTGACGTGAGACAATGTGGCTGGTGTGGTTGTGTACTCATACAGTGAATGAGAGGTTTGATATGATTACATTTGTACATGCCTTAAAAAACAACAACAGTGACAACACCACTATAAATGAGGGGACTGACACACCAACACACACACACAGACACTCTAACACATACATTATTTTTTGTTGTGTTGTTTGTATATCGATGTATTTAAAATTTGTGTGACTGTCCTTGTGTGACTGTCTATCAGTATTTTTTTTTGTGGACCCCAGGAAGAATACTGCTGCCCCTGTGAAAGCTAACGGGGATTCAAATAAACCAATCAAATCAAAAGGATTACTATTTAGATTGAGAAGTTGGACAGGCGGACTCAAATGCCCCCAACATATACCGTGATTGTGGTGAGTAGCAAAATGTTTCGATCTGCAGAAATCGGGGTACACACAATCTTCCCTCCTCCTCCTCCCCCTGTGTCTGTGAGACTGCAGATGGATCCATAGCAGAGAGGAGCACTAATTAGTAGCGTTAACTACCGAGGAGTCCTGTTAGGAGCCGTGCGGGATGGCGGGCGGAGGAAGGAAGGAAGCGTTGTGTTGTTATGTACTGTATGTGGAGGTGCTCATTTCTCTCACAGGAAACAGAACTACCAGTCTTGATGAGGCAAAGCAACACAGTTTATTAGACACTCAACATCAAGACTCTGATTAAAACAAGACGATGTTAACTCCCGTGTCGACCTGTTTATAATAGCACTGGGCAAGATCAGAGGAACGATACAAACTATAATGTCTCTGTGTTTCTTAATAAGGCCCTCTCAGGAGATTCAGTGGTTGTTGTTGGCTGAAAGGGTTAGTATGGGGCAATATAGTTTGGGGTGAATTATGGATTTGATTAGAAACTTCTCATGTACTTGTCACACCCTGGCCTTAGTTTTCTTCGTTTTCTGTATTATTTTATTTAGGTCAGGGTGTGACATGGGGTATGTATGTGTTTTGTATTGTCTAGTTTTTTTTTGTATGTTTATGGGTGCTGTGGTTTAGTTGGTTTAAGTGTCTAGTCTAGGTGTATGCATGTCTATGGTTGCCTGGATTGGTTCTCAATCAGAGACAGCTGTCTATCGTTGTCTCTGATTGGGAGCCATATTTAGGCAGCCATATTCATTAGGTAGTTCGTGGGTGATTGTCTATGTGTAAGTTGCCTGTGTCTGCACTTATTGTTTATGTAGCTTCACGTTCGTCAGTTTGTTGTTTTGGTTAGTTTGTCAGTGTCGTTTCGTCTTCGTCTTAAATAAAAAGGAAGATGTATTGTTATCACTCTGCGCCTTGGTCCTCCTCTCTTCCACGTTACGGCGAACGTGACAGTACTGGCATGTGACGTATAGGCACTAGTACCAAACTACTTTTTTGTTCAGTTTTGTATCTGAGTTTATTGTTATGCAGTTTCCTAATATAGTACTATGATGGTTTGTCAGAATGCATACCACTGTTAATGAAAAGTAAGAAACTGTATAACAATGCTTCTGAGAAGTAATTGTTCTCAAAATAGAACTGATCTTGCTGTTCCACCTGACAAATAAGAACACCGGGGTCATAGTTAACACACTTGCTTGAAAACCAAGGGAAATGTTACAGTTGACATGGTAATGAGCTTGGATGTCGGTGTCCCCGACGTTTCTATGGTCTCTAACTAACAATTCTACTCCTTCTGCCTTTCAGAACCGCCCATCTTCACCATACCACGGTGTTCCTCTTCTTTATCTATCTTTGTCTTCTCTGGGAAAAGATCAATGGACACAGTGCACGGCCGGCCGGGCGCCTGCTGAGGGGCTGTCGACGTGAAATAGACCCTGGAAATAACATCACACTTATCAAACCCTCTGAACAATGGTCACAGCCATAGGCTGATCAGGCCCTTCCTCATTGGACTCTGGGAGCCAAGATGGTGTGAGATTGCTTCTTGCCTGTGCCGATGCTGCCACTTCTCAGTGTGGCCGACGTGGACGTGAATCACACGGCCGTCCCCCAAAAGGTCACCTTTTGATAGGTTGGAACCGACCAGTCCCCCCCCCCCATCACCTTCCACCCACCACCCCAACGCATCCTCTCCTCTATCCAGTCACACAGAGGAGGAACGTTCTCTCTCTGATGCTGTGTGATCGGTTGTCTTCTGGTTCTGTGCACGTGTGTGTGTGTGTGTGTGTGTGTGTCTGTGTGAACTGTAACCACCCTCCGAAACATGGCGAGAGGGTGTGATTAACATGGGTTGTTTGTCATGGTTGATCCTGAGAGGTGGGAGGGAGGGAGGGAGGGAGGAGGGGTGTGGGTGGAGGTAGACTTCTGCTTGCAGAAGAGATTACTTTAGTTTGAAAACAGGCATCAGAGAAAGTGTTTGAAATGACATTCAAAGGCAAAGAGGGAGTGGATCAAATCTGTCAGTCATTAGCTCATCCCAGAGTAATTGTTGATGAATAGATAGCTGTGTTATTTTACTATATTGGTTTGAGATCTATTACTTAAATTGCAAATTAAAGAAGTGGAATCATGTAATAATTGTGAAACTAAGATGGAGAGAATGAGAGAAAAATAAATGAAGGGTAAAAGAGAGTCTTATCCCAACCACTGAGTCAGTTATCCTGTGTGTTCCCTCCAAACCAAAAACAACCTTCCCACAACCACAATAAAATGACATTCCTGGTTCATTGCAGCCATTGAAATAACCCACAGTCCTCCTGCTTTGATCTCATATAACCTCCCACACTGTTCAAATGAACTAAGGTGGTGTTCACATCTACAGTTGAAGTCGGAAGTTTACATACACTTAGGTTGGAGTCATTAAAACTCGTTTTTCAACCACTCCACAAATTTCTTGTCAACAAACTATAGTTTTGTCAAGTCGGTTAGGACATCTACTTTGTGCATGATACAAGTAATTTTTCCAACAATTGATTACAGACAGATTATTTCTCTCATAGTTCACTGTATCACAATTCCAGTGGGTCAGAAGTTTACATACACTAAGTTGACTGCCTTCAAACAGCTTGGAAAATTCCAGAAAATGATGTCATGGCTTTAGAAGCTTCTAATAGGCTAATTGACATCATTTGAGTCAATTGGAGGTGTACCTGTGGATGTATTTCAAGGCCTACCTTCCAACTCAGTGCCTCTTTGCTTGACATCATGGGAAAATCAAAAGAATTCAGCCAAGACCTCAGAAAAACAATTGTAGACCTCCACAAGTCTGGTTCATCCTTGGGAGCAATTTCCAAACGCCTGAAGGTACCACGTTCATCTGTACAAACAATAGTACGCAAGTATAAACACCATGGGACCACGCAGCCGTCATACCGCTCAGGAAGGAGGGTGAATTTAGAGATGAACGTACTTTCATGTGAAAATTGCAAATCAATCCCAGAACAACAGCAAAGGACCTTGTGAAGATGCTGGAGGAAAGAGGTACAAAAGTATCTATATCCACAGTAAAACGAGTCCAATATCGACATAACCTGAAAGGCCGCTCAGCAAGGAAGAAGCCACTGTTCCAAAACCGCCATAGAAAAGCCAGACTACGGTTTGCAACTGCACATGGGGACAAAGATCATAGTTTTTGGCCTGATGAAACAAAAATGGAACTGTTTGGCCATAATGACCATCGTTATGTTTGGAGGGAAAAGGGGGACGCTTGCAAGCCGAAGAACCCTATCCCAACCGTGAAGCACGGGAGTGGCAGCATCATGTTGTGGGGGTGCTTTGCTGCAGGAGGGACTGGTGCACTTCACAAAATAGATGGCATCATGAGGGAGGAAAATGATGTGGATACATTGAAGCAACATCTCAAGATATCAGTTAGGAAGTTAAATCTTGGTTGCAGATGGATCTTCCAAATGAACAATGACTCCAAGCATACTTCCAAAGTTGTGGCAAAATGGCTTAAGGACAACAAAGTCAAGGTATTGGAGTGGCCATCACAAAGCTCTGACCTCAATCCCATAGAACATTTGTGGGCTGAACTGAAACATCTTGTGCAAGCAAGGAGGCCTACAAACCTGACTCAGTTACACCAGCTCTGTCAGGAGTAATGGGCCAAAATTCACCCAACTTATTGTGGGAAGCTTGTGGAAAGCTACCCGGAACGTTTGAGCCAAGTAAAACAATTTAAAGGCAATGCTACCAAATCCTAATTGAGTGTATGTAAACTTCTGACCCACTGGGAATGTGATGAAAGAAGTAAAAGCTAAAATAAATAATTCTCTCTACTATTATTCTGACATTACACATTCTTGAAATAAAGTGGTGATCCTAACTGACCTAAGACAGGGACTGTTTACTAGGATTAAATGTCAGGAATTGTGAAAAACTGAGTTTAAATGTATTTGGCTAAGGTGTATGTAAACTTCCGACTTCAACTGTACCTTCTCACATGAATACCAGTGTTACCTCTGCTATAACTTAAATCATTTTGATTGTAACATTATTTATAATCTCACAATGGGCCTGGCAACTGTGGCCTATAACAAGTCCCAAAGTCTACCATATAGGAACAATTTTCATTTCATAGTCTTCTTTAAAATGTTAATCAAAATATTGACTGAAAATGATCAATCAATATTTATGCTAGAAACCAATTAAAAATGTAAAACCATTTGATTGAATGAGAGAAACAGTCTAACAAAACATTATTTCTGTGTTTTGATGCTGCCTTTTACATGCACTGAAACACAAAAAGGGTTTTCACAACACTCCTAAAAATACAACACCACCCTCTTAAAAACACAATTATTCAGATTGTAGAACCACTTTGGTGTTTCAGGGTCCTTCCATTCTGTTTTGAAATCCATTCAGTCTATCAGAACACTTACATTGCGTTTACATTCAAACACCCTCCAAACACCAGATCTCAGTTCAAGTGCACTATTTATGGTTTTACTACACAATGATAGTGTTTTGAGGCTTTCTATTTTAACAGTAGAGTCCAGGAAGATAAATCCCTTGCCCACACAGATAACTCCCTCACACTGTGATGTGAACTCCCAGGCTGTTTCACCTTGTGTCTTTAGCTAAGGGTCTGTATTGAACCACAACATCAAAGCACATCAATGGAGATTGACATCAGGATTAGTGACCCTCAGACAAACCCATCCTATTCTCAATTTTCTAACTACAACCCATTGTCTATCTATACAGCTCATAGGCAATCCTGTTATAGTTTCATAACAATCCTCCTATTGGCCTCGTTTCTTTGTTTTTAAGATCAGATGATAGAATAGTACTCAATCCACCTTGAATCGAAGGAGAATTTTGAACTTCATGAATGTATCAAGTACATAAGTACTGTACTTATGCGCCCAGTGTCCTGTTCATTCATTCATTCATCAGTGATCAGTTGAAGGAAGCTTATTCTTTCAAAGGGCAGTAGGAGAAAACTGTTTAAATAGTGTCAAAACCCCATTTTCCGCTTCCATCTTTTTCTCCTCATAACCACATCCTGTGAGTTGTGCCCTGGGCAGGGACGCAGTCCTCTTGACTCTGATATACAACGTGAAAGGAGAGCAGCCACGGCACCCCAGGTTTAGTTTAGCACACTGACGTCAGACTATGGATAGTGCAGAGCCTTTCTGTTCTGTGCTGTTTCTCTGCCGCTCGCTATCCTTCCCACCACACCACACCAGACCTCCACCACCCACCCGTCTCCATCTTTCACTTCTTTTTCCCTTTTTCTGTGTTCCTTCCCTCTGTATGCGAGTCAGTCAGATCAAAGGTGCATGCTCAGGGGATCGCTCATAGAGAAATGCCTCTGATTAGATGAGGCATCCTCCTCCACGTTGGATCTATCTCTTCTGTAATGGAGATGGAGTGCATGGAAACACTAGTCCGTACTCTGTACAGTCATCATATTACCATGGAAGTCGACATCAAAGAGGCACGTGCTACTGCAAGACATAACAGAAGGCCTTTCAGTTTTTGTGTAGTTGTTAGTGATTTTGTATCGTTCACTCTGTAACAAGTTTGAGGAGAGCCTTTATGTATGTGTGTGTGTGTATGTGTGTGTGTGTGTGTTTGTTGGTTCGCCTAACTCCCCGTTCCACAAATCTAAATCCTTTAACTGAAAATAATCTGGCGTGGAGATAAAAGGGTTGCTAAGGTAACCAGCAGAACCGTCTCGTGCCTGCCAAACATTGCAATTAATAAAATAAAGCAAATGCTGTAGTGTAAAGTTTGAACTTTTAACATGTATAGCTCAATATTTAGCTGTTAGATCCAAGTTATTTAATTGGAATGAGAACAATAACTTATGTGTAGCCTAAAGTCAACAATTTCCCTTTATTGACACAAAATACTCCATAACCTATGTAATACAAACTCACTGAATGTAATACAGACTCACTGAATGTAATACAGACTCACTGAATGTAATACAGACTCACTGAATGTAATACAGACTAACTGAATGTAATACAAACTCACTGAATGTAATACAGACTCACTGAATGTAATACAGACTCACTGAATGTAATACAAACTCACTGAATGTAATACAGACTCACTGAATGTAATATAGACTCGCTGAATGTAATACAGACTCGCTGAATGTAATACAGACTCGCTGAATGTAACACAGACTCGCTGAATGTAATACAGACTCGCTGAGTGTAATACAGACTCACTGAATGTAATACAGACTAACTGAATGTAATACAAACGCACTGAATGTAATACAGACTCACTGAATGTAATACAGACTAAATTAGAAGACAGAAGTTGTGGTTGACTACACAATATATCTTGGTCATTGCTGACTGTTATTGTCAAAGTGACTATGTATTTCTTTCAGTTGGTTTCTGAGGATATCATCCAATAAAACAGGTTGACAATGTGGGCAGAAACCATGTCATTTGAGAATGCAACTGCAAGCTTTTCCCTTTGAGGTCACAACTATGGGAAAAATTGCATCAAGGCGACACTGAGAATGCCTATACTGAATTTGTATCAGTGGGTATGGTGTCTGTTATGACAGTGAAACAGAGAAAAGTTTTGTTGTTTGAAGGAGATTCACAGCACATTGACAACAATGAACAAACAAGAAGTAGAGCTGACTGTGAAACTAGGACGTGCTGACCTTGAGAAAATAGTCTCACTCCTATCCCATCTAACTTCATCCAAAACTTCAAATAGACTTTTATATTTCTTAGTATCCAAAATGCTCACATTTGCATATACATTTATCCGTCATGTTTGATTGGTTTCAGTTAACTGATATGTTTTTATTTTGGGAACCTACCTGCCTACCTGACAAGATGTCTTGTCAGGTAGGCACACACAGGAACTCAGATGAACTCACATGCCCGCCCGCATGCACACACACGCACGTACACACACACACACACACACACACACACACACACACACACACACACACACACACACACACACACACACACACACACACACAGTCACACACAAAATATATGAGCACAGCTGCAGAGAGAGATAGCCAAACACTGTAAGAGAGATCCCCTAACTCACCAGGTTGCCCATACAGTTGAGTTGTGGAACAGACCAGACCCGTTTTGGATGACTGTTGGGTATAAAATAAAGTCTAGGGTCCTGCAAAAGGGGTTTAGGCTGGGTTTCTGTACAGCACTTTGAGATATCAGCTGATGTAAGAAGGGATATCTAAATACATTTGATTTGATTTGCCACACAGATGACACGTAACATTCTACACTCAGAAAAAAAGGGTTCCAAAAGGGTTTCTACGGCTGTCCCCATAGGAGAACCCTTTTTGGTTCCAGGTAGAACCCTTTTGGGTTCCATGTAGAATTCTCTGTGGAAAGGGTTTTTACATGGAACCCAAAATAGTTCCACCTAATACCAAAAGAGTACTACCTGGAACCAAAAAGGGTTCTTCAAAGGGATATCCTATGGGGACAACTGAAGAACCCATTAATCCCTACATGTATAAAAAAAACACATAATGATATATCAAATGTATATTTAACCTCTTAATTTAACATTCATAGTAATTAACTAAAAAAAGTGTTTATAAACACATTAGTGTTTATCAGTAAAGTACTTTGGAACCCGCCTGTTACAATGTTCTAAGAGGAAGTTGTCAATAAAGCTTTTAAAAACAAACATGGCGGCGCACATGGAGGTGTGAGCTATGGCAACAGGGGCACGACTTTACGTGCACAATAACATTTTTAATCTGATATAGATAATGGATCATGATAAAAGTCATATCGCTTAATGCAAGGATTTGGAAATTGAACACAGTGAGTAACTTCAAACCCTGTGATCAAAGTAATTTTTTCACAGACGTTCAACAATGCATCTAGCTTACAAATGTCACTAGCTAGCTAATGTGGCTGTCAGTGTCATGTCAAGAATGGATAGCTCGAGTCGCGATCTAACTTAGCTAGCTATGTTTCTTATTAACTGTATTCGTGATTCATTTCTTGAATAACTAACAAGCACATAACATTAATATCTTACACAAATGCTAATGTATTTACCCTATGTGAACTTGGAACAACGTGATTTGCATCGCCTGAATCTCTCAAGGTGTATGCAAGGCTCTCCATGGTAAAGATATGACATTCACAAGGGTCAATGTAACCATAGAAACATCTCATCCTCTATCTCTCTCTCCTACACACTCTCATATGCACAGACACAACCTTGTTTATGTCTCTTTCTCTCTATATATCTCTCTCTGCTCTAGCTGGAGGATAGTGTGTTTGTGGCATTGCACTGATGTCCCATAGAGACTATAGTAGCTCGGCTACAGCAGAGCAGATGTCTCTATCTATGGTTTGAGTGGGTGTTTGAGGAGAATGAATGCTGCTGGCTGGTGAGCAAGCAACACTTGCTCTACAGTCTGCAGACAATCATAATTTCAAATGTTTCAATATTATTGACTTGGTCGTGCATGAAAGATACTGACATATACTGTTTGTGCATGTAGTGATTCTTTTGTGATTTGTTTGATATATTTGGAGGTACTAAACATTTTGTTGAATTCTCACAGATAGATAACTTATGTGAAACCAACTCCTTCAAGTTATCCATATCAGTAGGCTTACAGATTAATTGAGTTTATCAGTGTGCCACCTTCTGTATAGATATGTACGAGCTAACTACCACTAGGCTATAGGCTCTTTAGAGAAGTTCCCAGGGGGTCCCTTCATAGGCACAGCCCACCAGCTCAGGGATATAGTCTAGCATACTGTATAGAGTGAGAACCACTCGATGTCTTCTATGGCAGTCTTGCAATGATGATTTAGTGACCAGGAAAATACCCTATTACTAGAGGCAGTTGTAGGTTGACACGTCTGACCCACTTAAATTACTAGAGGGCCTTGACTTATATGCTGTGTGGGATGGAACACTTCTTGGTAAATATTTTCATGACGTGTCATGTCAGCAGCATCTGTGTCACTTGACTGTCTATGTGTGAGTGTGCCCTCTGTTCCCTAGGTTGTTGTGTTATTATTATAATAATGTAGGCTAAATCTATCTAAATCACCTTTTGACTGCATCCCTTTGGATTTAAACAACTTTCTATACTTGTTTGCCCAGCATGGCAGAAGTGGATAGAAAGTAGTGTTGGGCAGTATCCAGATTTTCATATTGTCCTTCTCTCACCCTGGGATGTACGTTTATTTTTTATATATATACAGTACCAGTCAAAAGTTTGGACACAACTACTCATTCCAGGGTTTTTCTTTATTTTTACTATTTTCTACATTGTAGAATAATAGTGAAGACATCAAAACTATGAAATAAAACATATGGAATCATGTGGTAACCAAAAAAGTGTTAAACAAATCAATATTTGTATATTTTATATTTGAGATTCTTCAAAGTAGCCACGCTTTGCCTTGATGACAGCTTTGCACACTCTTGGCATTCTCGCAACCAGCTTCATGAGGTAGTCACCTGGAATGCGTTTCAATTAACAGGTGTTCCTTGTTAAAGAGTGGAATTTCTTTCTTTAATGCGTTTGAGCCAATCATTTGTGTTGTGACAAGGTAGGGGATATACGTTTATTTTTAGATATATACAGTACCAGTCAAAAGTTTGACTGGTACTGGTATACAGAAGATAGCCCTATTTGGTAAAAGACCAAGTCCATATTATGGCAAGAACAGCTCAACTAAGCAAAGAAAAACGACAGTCCATCATTACTTTAAGACATGAAGGTCAGTTAATGCGGAAAATTTCAAGAACATTGAAAGTTTCTTCCAAGTACAGTCGCAAAAACCTTCAATCACTATGATGAAACTGGCTCTCATGAGGACCGCCACAGGAAAGGAAGACCCAGAGTTACCTCTGCTGCAGAGGAGAAGTTCATTAGTTAACTGCAGCTCAGAAATTGCAGCCCAAATAAATGCTTCACAGAGTTCAAGTAACGGACACATCTCAACATCAACTGTTCAGAGGAGACTGTGTGAATCAGGCCTTCATGGTCGATCTGCTGCAAATAAACCACTACTAAAGGACACCAATAAGAAGAAGAGACCTGTTTGGGCAAGGAAACATGAGCAATGGACATTAGACCGGTGGAAATCTGTCTTTTGGTCTGATGAGTCCAAATTTTAGATTTTTGGTTCCAACCGCTGTGACTTTGTGAGATGTAGAGTAGGTGAACGGATGATCTCCGCATGTGTGGGTCCTGCCGTGAAGCATGGAGGAGGAGGTGTGATGGTGTGGGGGTGCTTTGCTGGTGACACTATCTGTGATTTATTTCAAGTTCAAGGCACACTTAACCAGCATGGCTACCACAGCATTCTGCAGCGATACGCCATCCCATCTGGTTTGCGCCTAGTGGGACTATCATTTGTTTTTCAACAGGACAATGACCCAAAACACACCTCCAGGCTGTGTAAGGGCTATTTGACCAAGAAGGAGAGTGATGGAGTGCTGCATCAGATGACCTGGCCTCCACAATCACCCAACCTCAACCCAATTGAGATGGTTTGGGATGAGTTGGAGTGAAGGAAAAGCAGCCAACAAGTGATCAGCATATGTGGGAACTCCTTCAAGACTGTTGGAAAAGCATTCCAGGTGAATCTGGTTGAGAGAATGCCAAGCTGTCATCAAGGCAAAAGGTGGCTACTTTGAAGAATTTGTTTAACACTTTTTTGGTTACTATGTGATTCCATGTGTGTTATTTCATAGTTTGATGTCTTCACTATTATTCTACAATTTTGAAAATAGTAAAAAATTAAGAAAAACCCTTGAATGAGTAGGTGTGTCCAAACTTTTGACTAGTACTGTATATATATACATATACAAATTGAACGTCAATTGTAATAAAACACAATTGACGATTTCAACAAATTATAATTGCATATGTTGACGCTTACACCCTATTTCACACCATCCTGAGGATTTTGTGTTATTCTTGCCATCTGTTTAGACACAAAATGCCTTAGAATACACGGTGGGTCTCATTTCAATCATATAAATAGTATTCCTAGAATGGACCTATCCCTTCTGACCACTGCAATTTGACTGGTACACCATTGACATTTTAAATGAAATAAAAATGTTAACATCTTATTACTACCACAATGATGACTGCCAGTCCACCCACCGTCGAATGTCAACTTAAATGGTCATGGCTATTCTGTTGTCTATATTTCTATGAGTTCAATAGGTTTTCTATGGAGGATTGACAGTATAATATAAAACAACTGATATTTCAAGTCAACATTCTCTGATGTGTGGACCTCCAACCATCTCTGTGGTACCATTTGAAAGTTTAAAATAGATTTTATACCCATTTTAGTAAATGTATCAGCCAAAACATGACACCCACCCCTTTATCCAAGAGAATGTTTTCTCAACCGATAGCAGGCACAATACAAAAACCTAAGATTATGTAAAATAGGGTCTAAGCTACAACATATGTGAATATGAATAATAAATAATACATATAAAATTACAAAAATCCCAGACTTTATAAAATAGTTTGACAACCCTGTTTGTAAGCTTTTAAATTTGATCAACCTCGTTTATTTTTTACAGTGACGCAGACATGGATTTCTCATGGTATGGTGGGGTATGCAAAATGAGTCAACTTTGAGTACATTCAGGTGCAAAAAGTAACTTTCTGAGCACTTCTACTATTGGCAAATATGTATGGTAGATATCGTTCAAATCAAAAGGAGTGCTGTCAAAAAGTGATTGAATTCAAATGGATTTACCCTATAATATCTTATTGGGTTACCTTGGCGACTGTGTTTGTGTGCCTTTTTTCAGCAAAGTTTTTGCGTGAAAGTCTTATATGACCTGATGCCTTCAGGTGTTATTGAACATCTATTACTGTGCTAATGAACAGGTATTACTCAACAACTATTGTTAACCAGAATCAAACTCCAGACTGTTATTTTCATCCTGTTCCTAGCAGCCTATTTTCCTTAAGAATGGGTACAAGCTGACTGAGGCTTTGGCTGCAGCTTCTGTGTGCTCTGCTGTCTTTTCTTGTGAGCAGAGCACTGACTAATAGAACCTTGTCCTGTTACCTAGGTAACAGAGCCATGCAGATGGCAGCCAGAGTGTCTTTCTGCCCGCGTGGCAGTGGCCTGTTGGGGTTGGGGCGACCCAGGTCCAGGGTTGATCGTGCCCCCCTGCCCCGCCTCCTCTCCCCCTGCCCCAGAGACGGGGCTCGGACCCTGTTCAGCGAGACAGGGGTCTGGGACAGGGACTATAAAGCAGACACCAGACGTAGGGTGGAGCAGTGGTGGCACCCCCGTATCATGGAGCAGTGGCGGAGGGATACGCTGGAGGAGGTGAGTTGGCAGCAATTCTTAAGTTCTCTCTTTGCTTTCTGTTGGCCCTTAGTAGAGGCTTCTGGGAAAGATTGTCAGATGAATATTTTAAAACACCCCTGGCTTTAGTTCCAATTATAATCTAGCCTAATATTCAACCATACTCTGGTAATTAAGCATCCTTCAGAATAACCATAGTCATTATGGGACATTAGTACCTGGGCCTATTGCTATGTTTATAAACTCAGCAAAAAAAGACACATCCCTTTTTCAGGACCCTGTCTTTCAAAGATAATTTGTAAAAATCCAAATAACTTCACAGATCATCAGTGTAAAGGGTTTTAACACTGTTTCCCATGCTTGTTCAAAGAACCATAAACAATTAATGAACATGCACCTGTGGAACGGTCGTTAAGACACTAACAGCTTACAGACGGTAGGTAATTAAGGTCACAGTTATGAAAAGTTAGGACACTAAAGAGGCCTTTCAACTGACTCTGAAAAACACCAAAAGAAAGATGCCCAGGGTCCCTGCTCATCTGCGTGAATGTGCCTTAGGCATGCTGCAAGGAGGCATGAGGACTGCAGATGTAGCCAGGGCAATAAATTGCAATGTCCGTACTGTGAGACGCCTAAGACAGCGCCACAAGGAGACAGGACGGACAGCTGATCATCCTCGCAGTGGCAGACCACGTGTAATGACACCTGCACAGGATCGGTACATCCGAACATCACACCTGTGGGACAGGTACAGGATGGCGGCAACAACAACTGCCCGAGTTACACCAGGAACGCACAATCCCTCTATCAGTGCTCAGACTGTCTGCAATAGGCTGAGAGAGGTTGGACTGAGAGCTTGTAGGCCTGTTGTAAGGCAGGTCCTCACCAGACATCACTAGCAACAACGTCGCCTATGGGCACAAACCCACCATCGCTGGACCAGACAGGACTGGCAAAAAGTGCTCTTCACTAACGAGTCGCGGTTTTGTCTCACCAGGGGTGATGGTCGGATTCGCATTTCTCGTTGAAGGAATGAGCATTACACAGAGGCCTGTACTCTGGAGCGGGATCGATTTGGAGGTGGAGGGTCCGTCATGGTCTGCGGTGGTGTGTCACAGCATCATCGGACTGAGCTTGTTGTCATTGCAGGCATTCTCAACGCTGTGCGTTACAGGGAAGACAACCTCCTCCCTCATGTGGTACCCTTCCTGCAGGCTCATCCTGACATGACCCTCCAGCATGACAATGCCATCAGCCATTCTGCTCGTTTTGTGCGTGATTTCCTGCAAGACAGGAATGTCAGTGTTCTGCCATGGCAAGCGAAGAACCCGGATCTCAATCCCATTGAGCACATCTGGGACCTGTTGGATTGGAGGGTGAGGGATAGGGCCATTCCCCCCAGAAATGTCCGGGAACTTGCAGGTGCCTTGGTGGAAGAGTGGGGTAACATATCACATCAAGAACTGTCAAATCTGGTGCAGTCCATGAGGAGGAGATGCACTGCAGTACTTAATGCAGCTGGTGGCCACACCACATACTGACTGTTACTTTTGATTTTGACCCCCCCTTTCATCAGGGACACATTATTAAATTTATGTTAGTCACATGTCTGTGGAACTTGTTCAGTTTATGTCTGTTGTTGAATCTAATGTTCATACAAGTATTTACACATGTTAAGTTTGCTGAAAATATATGCAGTTGACAGTGAGAGGACATTTATTTTTTTGAGTTTGTGTGTGTCTGGTTGAACCCTGCTTAGTGTTCCCATTGGGAGGCCTTCTGGTTTGCGTAGACTCAAACATTCATTAAATCATTCTCTTACTGTCTAATATTCTTGACTCATAGGCGTAATATGCTTAGTAATGAAGTAACCTTTTCACAGTCTCCTGTTTGTCTGTCTCTGTTTTTGGTTACTGTTGTCACGACCATCAACAGTCCTCCAAGGCAAATAGTACTGCAGCTGACCCTGACATCCAATGTTGTCACGACATTGTTACAAACCCACAATGCATCATCATTCAGCCCAGGCTTTCCACACAAAAAGTCTTCAGTCCATCAATGAGCTCCTTCAAGATAATTTGAGCCGTTGTTTTTGCCTATGTAAAGGTTGTTTAGTCAGTCTGAGCTCATTGAGTTATTCAGGCCCCTCTTGGCCTTGGGTGATTCATACAGAGTGAAGTCCCAAATGGCAACCTATTTCCTATTTATTGCACAGGTTAATGTTTATTGTCATGAGTCTTGTCATGGAGGCAGAACTGAGCGATTGCCCCTTAGATAGGCCAGCTGCAAAGTCAAAATTGGCTATATTGTAAAAATGTATGAAAACAAAAATGTGCTTTT
This sequence comes from Salvelinus alpinus, assembly GCF_045679555.1. Classification (NCBI taxonomy): domain Eukaryota; kingdom Metazoa; phylum Chordata; class Actinopteri; order Salmoniformes; family Salmonidae; genus Salvelinus; species Salvelinus alpinus. The sequence goes on along the minus strand of NC_092089.1, from coordinate 40,073,743 downwards.
TGGTCTTAATTTAGGGTTAGGCATTAGGATTAGCTGTGTGGGTGAGGTAAGGGTTAAGATTAAGTTTGAAATCAGATTTTATGACTTTGTGTGGCTGTGCCAGCTAGTGACCACTATGCAGAGCTGCCTCCAGAACAAGATTCATGATGAAAAATGCTAACCTGCATGTATTGGACTACTTTTGACCAGGGCTTGTAGGAAATAGGGTGCCATTTGGGACGGAGACTGTGTGTAGTCCAGATTGATGGCAGAGTGAGGGGCTATCTGGCCTGGCTGGCCTTTCTCAAAGACACTGGGAATCAGTGCTGCCTCACACACTCTGGAAACCTGCTGCAGCTGCACCCAGACATACAGACAGAAGAATCCAGGAGCTAGAAGTGTAGTCTAGCACTGACCCAGGCTGTATAACCCTTAGGGGCTTAACCACAAAATCCTAAAATCAGATTTTAAACCTAATCCTAACCCTAACCTCACCCACACTGCTAATCCTAATGCCTAACCCTAAATTAAGACCAAAAAGCAAATTTTTGTTTTCAATAATTTTTATAACACTGGCATGTACCATCAACAGTCCTCCAAGGCAAATAGTACTGCAGCTGACCCTGACATCCAATGTTGTCACGACATTGTTACAAACCCACAATGCATAAACTATACGACTGGTATTCCTACAGTGTTCGTTGCGCTAATCACATGTTGCCAGACACAGATTTGTAGGGATAGCTCCTGTCAAACATTTTGTATAATTATTGATTGTGAGGCTCTCACAAGCCTCATGAAATCTATTTCCCTGAGCATGTGTTTGTTGTATTCCCCAGAGTTCCCGTAGGAAGAAGTTTTATGTCCTGTCTATGTTCCCGTACCCCTCCGGCCGTCTCCACATGGGCCATGTACGGGTCTACACAATCAGTGACACCATCGGACACTTCCAGAGGATGAGGGGCCACCAGGTAATAATAATATATACCATTTAGCAGATTCTTTTAGCCAAAGCGACTGGTCCTGATTAGTAGCTGGAGATACAACTGTGAAAAGCTAAGCTGCCCATACTGGTAACTTTTATCATTTCTCCTTTCCACCCCTCTATGCATGTCTGTCTCTATGGCTTTCTCTTTCTCTCTCTCTCGCTCGCTCTCTATGCATGCACACAAACTGTACTGCCACGATTTCAGGTGAGTCACGTAGAAGCATACAGCTGTGAAGCACTTTGTGTGCAGTCCACAAGGTCACCGTCCGTTCTCGCTCTCTTTACATCTTCTCTGTAATGGAAGCCCTGATCCATCGTCATTACGGCCTTGATGTTCTGTCTAGTCTGAATCACAGTTGGCATCTGTTCTGCAGGAGGTGTGTGTGTGGAGGCTGTTTAAACTGAGAGAGATGCTGCTCTGCCTTTGCCTTCTAACGCCACTCTTAAAAGGTCGAACTGGGATCTGGGAATGAGTTCAATTGTCATTTCAAAGGACATTTCCCCAGCATCAACTAGTGGGGCTGCCATTTTTTCTGAAAAAGGATTTGCATATTGTAGCTTTGAGAGTGCCCCCATTGTCCCTGGCCCTATGCTACACTGTGCTTACCTAAGTGCTCTTAGCCACAAGACCACTTTTCAGTGGGACTACCTACGCATGGCACATTACCAGATGTGATTACGGCATAAAAAGGTTTAATGTCAAAACAATGACTCTTTCAGTTGGTGAGCCCCTCTAAGACATCTGCCTTTAAGTGTTTCTGCAGGGGTAAGACAGGGAGGGAAGCAAGCTCCCACTATCCATTCTAATGTGTTGACGACTCTCCTCCTCATAGAAACGTGTGAAAGATGTGTGTTGGTGTTTAAGAGATATGATGATCAGACCGTTGGTGTCCTACAAACCAGTGGTGACAAATGACTCCCCAGAGACACCATTCGGGACCAGGGGCTGTCTGTCACTGTGTCCCCTAATGCATCCAGTCACCCATAGCTTGAAATGGTTACTAAATAATTCACTGTGACCCTCACTCATTTACCTCACTCTTTCTCTCTTTTCTTCTCTCTCTCTTTCTCTCCCTCTCCCCCCCCTCTTACCCTCCCTTCCTCTGTACTGTATACTGTTCTAAACCATTACTCCAGCCATTCTCCTTTGTCACAATAACAACCCCCCCCCCGTTTGGTGTGTGTTGTGTTGTAGGCCCTCCTCTCTCAGGCTACGTCCCAAATGACACCAGATTCCCTTTATAGTGCATTATTTTTTTTTTACCAGGGTCCATAGGCTCTGGTCCAAAGTAGTGCACTATATAGGGAATAGGGTGCCATTTTGGATGAATCCTCAGGGGTTTATTTTAATGGAGCCTGACAAAGTGATGTCAGTGTTGTGTGAGTGTGGCACAACGGGCCTGTCATTGTTTTGTAAGCAGCAGGGTTTTGTTCCCTCCCACTCAGAGAGAAATGGCTACATTTCTGTCTTCATATGGATTTTCTTAGCATGTAGGCTGTATCTGGGCTACCAGCAGTAATGCTATAATGCTGTCTTCCTAACCACTATTTTAGTTGTCGTATGGACCGTCGTGGATTGACAGCTACACGCTGCTGCCCAAGGCGATATCTGTCTGTCAGCAACTGTCAAGAGAGAAAGATAATCCATTTACTGTGAACACACACACACACACACACACACACACACACACACACACACACACACACACACACACACACACACACACACACACCAGAGAGAGAACAAGTTGTCTTCAACTAGTTAATTCGTTCAAGGAGATTACACTTGTAGAGACAAAATCCCTTCCCTGTAGCCGAGTTGTGATGTGATGTTTAGTAAAATCCCTTCCCTGTAGCCGAGTTGTGGTGTGATGTTTAGTAAAATCCCTTCCCTGTAGCCGAGTTGTGGTGTGATGTTTAGTAAAATCCCTTCCCTGTAGCCGAGTTGTGGTGTGATGTTTAGTAAAATCCCTTCCCTGTAGCCGAGCTGTGGTGTGATGTTTAGTAAAATCCCTTCCCTGTAGCCTAGTTGTGGTGTGATGTTTAGTAAAATCCCTTCCCTGTAGCCTAGTTGTGGTGTGATGTTTAGTAAAATCCCTTCCCTGTAGCCTAGTTGTGATGTTTAGTAAAATCCCTTCCCTGTATTCTAGTTGTGGTGTGATGTTTAGTAAAATCCCTTCCCTGTAGCCTAGTTGTGGTGTGATGTTTAGTAAAATCCCTTCCCTGTAGCCTAGTTGTGGTGTGATGTTTAGTAAAATCCCTTCCCTGTATCCTAGTTGTGGTGTGATGTTTAGTAAAATCCCTTCCCTGTAGTCTAGTTGTGGTGTGATGTTTAGTGGTTATACTGCCTCTGGCTCTGCTCTGCTTTCAGCCTGCAGCTCATCTCTTCACAGATGGAACCAGAGCTTTTGGGATTTGTGTGTGGGTGGACACACATACACTTTAGCATAGCCATGCCAATGTGTTGCATGCCCAAAATCAGCCCCCTCCCCTGGAACTCCTGTCTGTCAGGCTGTCCTGCTGGCCTGGATGGACAAGTCACTCCCTAATATACATCTTAGTCCACTCTGTGGGCAGGTTTCTCTCTTAGTTCCTCCTCTATCCATAGGTTATCCATAGGTTAAATGTAGGCAATACAGTCGTAGTGGGGGAGTTAGAGACTTGACTTTGGCCCTGGGGTTGTTGTGGAGCATCGACTGTTAAAAAGGGATGATGGTTTGCCTCTGACAGTCTCTTTGTGCTGATGTAACTTTGAGAAATGAACCAAGGCAGACAGCCTGTCCTGTCCGTCAGGAGTTCATCTCTTCTCGACAACAGGTCTGCCAAAGGTTCTCCTCACTACAATAGATAGTGGACACATTTAAACTGAAAAAACAGTGTATTAACACGGCAAGCACATCTATTTTAATGACCGTAGGGACGACTTTATATTTCTAGATCTACAGGTACTCATTTCTCTAGTCAATGTCTGTATATTTTACCTCGGCACGAAGGCGCTCACTTAGACTGATATCATCCATCACTCGGCTTTACAAATTAGGCCCAGGCAGTTACCAAGGATACCGATTTGTCTGAAGCGTCAGACTCGTTAGTCGATACACACTCCCTCTCCACTCTCCTGTCCCCCTCACCTCTCTCTCGCTCTCTCTCTCTCTCCACTGCTCTTCCATTCTCTTCTCCACTCCTGCCTTCATTGCCTCTCCTCTGTTTTCTTTCTCTTCCGTAAGGGTATGGGTGGAAGAAACGTGAAGGATCAAGAAGGAATAGTGAAGGGTGAAAAGAGGTTATCAATTCTTAATAGTGTTGTGAGAAGCGGAGGGAAGGAGGGAGACACTGGTATGAAGAAGTGGAAATAAGTGAGAAAACACATTATGAGGAGGAGAAGGGTGGGACTGACTGACTGACTGACTGACTGACTGCAAGCAAGCAAGCAAGCAAGCAAGCAAAAGCTGGAAGCCTGTATAAACCTCTGATCACATCTGTTAGTGCTGCAAAGTACAACGCCTTACAACACAACATCCCCATTCTAGTGTGAATGAAATATAGATGATGATGATGATGATGCAAACAGAGAGGCCTTGATTCCTTTTACCATCCTCCATTTAACACATCCAATCAGACCAGCGCCAGTATGTTCCCTCCCCTCCTATTCTAATGTATAACTCACATTACAACATTAGGCCTTTATGGGCCTGTGCACAGCCACTCTACATGCATTAGATGTTATGTTCCCTCACCTCTCTGCCTTACACGCTGGTTGGCATAGAAGAGAGATTATGGATAATGAGATGGAAAAGGTAGACACTGTTTGTGCATGTTTAAAGATGCATGCACGACAGTATTACGGTCAAAAGCTCTTGTACAGCCTTCGGGCCTTGTAGTTGATGTTCTTTACTAGGGATGTGCTTGAGCACTCTCAAACCGGCCTGTGTTAAAGGGGTTATACTGAAAAGTCAGGTATGATATGTTCACATATGGTATCTGTGCCGGTCTGTTGTCTGAAGCACAGCTATAGCTGTATTAGTAAATGCCTGGCCTAAGGGGACAAATCAAGTATTTTAAATTGAATTGAACTGTTATCTTGGGGGCTGTGTGTAACGTGTAAAACCCAATGGGCAGGGAAGAACAGCCAGGTATGATATGTAACTGATTTCTGTGTAACTGTTTTTAGGTGCTAAACCCAATGGGCTGGGATGCTTTTGGACTCCCAGCAGAGAACGCTGCCATCGAGAGAGGCCTTGACCCGGAGGAATGGACTAAGAGGTACAGTACAAGATATGACACAAACTTCTCTCTCTCTCTCTCTCTCTCTCTCTCTCTCGCTCTCTCTCTCTCTCATTCCCCCTAACATCCTCCTCTCCCCTGTCTGTCTCCGTCCCCAGTAATATCCAGTCCATGCGGGAGCAGCTCGACAGCCTAGGGCTCTGCTTTAATTGGGACAAGGTGAGTAATGGGAGGAGCTGAGCACCACCTCTAACCTTCCAGTGGGAGGCTCTGTGTGGGTGGATGACTCTCTTTTCTCTCGTGCGTGTGTGTATGAATCATCTTGTGGATCCCTCTGCTTCCCTCTCCTCTGACCAGGAGGTGACCACCTGCCTGCCAGACTACTACAGGTGGACCCAGTGGCTGTTTGTCAAGCTCTTCAAGGCAGGACTGGCCTATCAGAAAGAGGTAGATTCGGGGGTCTTGAGTCTGTCCAATCCTTGTCATAGGCTGTGTCTCAATAGTTCAAAGTGGTTTCCTCTCTTCATCTCCTTTCCATCTCTGCTGACGAGGAGATGAAGACACTTTGGACTAATGTGATGCAGTCATGCCCCTGGTATTGTCATGGGCCGTGTGTAGAGCTCCAGGGAGACAGGATGAGGGAGACACACCCCAGGAGGATGACACACTCTCAGGCAGGCCACAGAAGCTCAGTGGCCTGGGGAACAGTCTTCAGTAACTATGGAGCCTCCTGTGGCTTTGTGAGGAAAACACATTTTGTGTAGTAGATTACAGAGAATCGGAAAATCTGTGCTGTAGTGGAGGGGTCATGTAGTTTAATCAGATGCAAGGTATTTTGGCACTTGTATCAGTAGACATCTGTCTCTTTCTCTGATTTGATCAGCTCCTGTGATGTTGGCTTATGTCTGTCTTTGTCTGTGTGTATTTGTAGTAATTGTTGTTGTGTGTGTGTGTGTGTGTGTGTGTGTGTGTGTGTGTGTGTGTGTGTGTGTGTGTGTGTGTGTGTGTGTGTGTGTGTGTGTGTGTGTGTGTGTGTGTGTGTGTGTGTGTGTGTGTGTGTGTGTGTGTGTGTGTGTGTGTGTGTGTGTGTGTGTGTGGTGTGTGTGTGTGTTCCAGGCGGTGGTGAACTGGGACCCTGTGGACCAGACGGTGTTGGCTGATGAGCAGGTGGATGACAGCGGGCGCTCCTGGAGGTCTGGAGCTCTGGTGGAGCAGAAATTACTCAGGCAGTGGTTCATTAAGACCACCAACTACGCCAAGGTAGGTGTGTGTGTCTCGTGCGCATGGAGGGTGTATTGGTGATAAGCCCGTCAAGGGTCAAAGGGCGTCCTATCACATCAATCTCACCACCTGCGCCTTTTGGCATAATCTGATTGGCTGGCTACATTAGAGGCTGTGTGAGAATGGAAGGGGGGTAGACCCCTCTGATGTCAATCACTGCAGAAACCATGGCAGCCGCTTCAGCCCTGGCTGTGGAACAAACCTGGGCTCAAGTTGGATCTGTTTTCTTTCAAATACTTTAGCTGTGATTGGTTCCATTGTGCCAGGTAAGATCACTCAATGTAATAGTTCCAAAAGTGCAAACTGCAAAGCCCACTCATCTGGCACTTCAGACTGGGTCAATCAAATGCTCAGAGTATTTGAAAGAAAATAAATACTACTTGAACCCAGCCCTGGCTGTGTAATCAGCAGCCTGCTGAGAGTGTCATTCCCAGGCTGGCCTCGCCGTTCCTGGCCAGTCTGACTGATGAGAAACCTCCACGTCTCCAGCAGCAGGGTCTCATAATCACTACCAGCCACTACCAGCTACCCTCTGGGTTGAAATTACCCTATCTGGAGATTTATTTCATCCATGGGATGGGCACACACACACACACACACACACACACACACACACACACACACACACACACACACACACACACACACACACACACACACACACACACACACACACACACACACACACACACACACACACACACACACACACACACACACACACACACACACACACACACACACACACACACACACACACACACACACACACACACACACACACACACACACACACACACACACACACACACACACACACACACACACACACACACACACACACACACACACACACACACACACACACACACACACACACACACACACACACACACACACACACACACACACACACACACACACACACACACACACACACACACACACACACACACACACACACACACACACACACACACACACACACACACACACACACACACACACACACACACACACACACACACACACACACACACACACACACACACACACACACACACACACACACACACACACACACACACACACACACACACACACACACACACACAGAGGCAGCTTGAACCTGGGCACATGGAGTGAGAGTAACTGAAGGTGTGCTGATTCAAACCTCTCCAGATGAGGAATGGTGGGTACTGAGAGGCTCTGAGTGGAAGCCTTCCAAACCGGTCTGATTGGTGGGCCAGAAGGTCAGGTTCCCTGTGCTGCTAGAGCCTTGATTGATAAGGGTTGATTGATGTGTGCATGCATGCTGCTAACATTTCCAGTTTCCCCTGGTAAAGACATACACTAGTCACTCACACATTAACCAGTAGGCTTCAGCAGTATGACCCTGTCACTCCACTTTATCTCTGAGATTCACGCGCACACACACACACACACACACACACACACACACACACACACACACACACACACACATGATGAACACAGTTAATAATTACATTGACAATAGATGTTTTCTATTTCATGCATAATCACACACACTGATGGACTCACTCATTTGAACACATCACACTGTAGTGTCATGTAAATCAACACAATGGCATTCACTTCAATTACCAGCCTCACACAGACTTTACACATACATTCATCATTTTACACAGGCATACAAACATACACACTCTAGTAAGCTTTGCTAGATTGCTACATAGGCAGCCTCAGGTATATTCACGTGCATGTGTCATCAAATCTTTCATGTATCCAAAAGATGCAGGGAAACACACACTCACGCCCACCCACACGGACATTGACACGGACACACAAAAAACCTTAGCCATCCTCATTTTATTGATATAGAATTTTATAGCTTTGCTAGGTTGCCATGGAAACCCTTGGAATTGGCCCAGCCATAGGCCTACGTCTCTGGTTAAATATTCTCTTTTTATATTCTCAATTCAGACAGAAGCGGAACCCAGCTGGGACTTTCTGGCCTGCCCCTTGTTGTTATGCATAGCTTCCTTTTAAAAATCTGTGTGTGTGTGTCTCTCTCTCTTTTTCTCTCTCTTTCTTTCTCTCTCTTTCTCTCTCTCTCTTTCTCTCTCACTCTCTCTCTCTCTCTCTCTCTCTCTCTCTCTCTCTCTCTCTCTCTCTCTCTCTCTCTCTCTCTCTCTCTCTCTCTCTCTCTCTCTCTCTCTCTCTCTCTCTCTCTCTCTCTCTCGTTATGAAACTGTTGTTGAGTCATGAGTGATTTGCTTTGCGATAAACGCATAAGTAGGGCGTGTGGAGGTCAGGATTTCTAAAATCCCTCTTTGACTACATAATGTGAGACGAGGTAGACTGGTGTTGTGCCAGGAGATTGGCTGAGCTTTGGAAGAGCCTCTCAGGGTAAAGAGGAGAAGTAAATTATGTGCTGATCTGGGACTTAAACTTAAACATCTGACATTACAATATGATATCACGTCTTTATGATTTATTTAGCGTCAATATGATTTAACATTTTTTATGATGTATTTCTCTCTCCCAGCCCCTCCTGGACGCCCTGGCGGAGCTGCCAGAGTGGTACGGGGTCAAGGCCATGCAGGCCAACTGGATTGGAGACTGCACCGGCTGCTACTTTGACTTCCACCTCAAGGTTAGACTCACATGTCTCATCTGTTCCTTCTTGTCAGTCCATCCTGGTTTAGTTTAGACTACTTAGTCTTCCAGGTATAAACTTTTGAAGGTTTTCTAGGATTATCACTAGGATTAGCGCAGAGATTCTCACCTGCTACATCATTCTCATTCAGCTAGCAGCACCAGTCGTCTCTCTGCAAGCAGCAATTTAATCAAACATAGTGGCTGTGTGTTTATTTCCATTGAACTATCCAAATGCACTTTTAGAATGTTGAATAGAGTATTGACATTCTAAAATGGTTTCGCTAAAAGCCCATTGTGAGCTCCAGTCACCCCAGTCATAGAACTCCTTGCAACAGACGGAGGAAATGTATTCGGTTGATGCCTTCCTTCCTTATTAAAATTGTAATCAAATTTCTGGTAAAGGGGGGTTGTGAATTTCTCTCTCTCTCTCTCTCTCTCTCTGTGTGTGTGTGTGTGTGTGTGTGTGTGTGTGTGTGTGTGTGTGTGTGTGTGTGTGTGTGTGTGTGTGTGTGTGTGTGTGTGTGTGTGTGTGTGTGTGTGTGTGTGTGTGTGTGTGTGTGTGTGTGTGTGTGTGTGTGTGTGTGTGTGCGAGAGAGTGAGGGGGGTTCTCATAAATCAGTCAGAACCAGGCAGAGTGGGGTAATTAAAAGTAGTGCCAGCGGTGGTTTTGTAGATGGGAAGCAGGAACCAGTCCCGTTACATCTTTAACATTGTCAAGGGTGTTCTGTACTAAATGACTCCTAGAGTAGCTGTATTAGGATTCTGTATTTTTGGGCTCCTTTTTAGTTTCTGTCAGGCGATAGCATGTTAACTGATTAACGTTAAAACATGATCAATTGCTAAATATTGCGTACTACAGTGTTCTTTTTTTCTTACCAACTAGTGTTGTTTCGTTTTTTAACTATCCTACTTTACCCTGCTCAACAACAAATGTAACCAAGTTACTCTCCTGTCATGTATTTATCCATAAACTGTGTGTGTGTCTCTCTATCCTTTCCTCCATGCAGGTGAATGGGGAGGAGACGGGGGAGACTCTAGCAGGCTACACCTCCAGCCCAGAGGCAGTGTTTGGGGCTGCCTACCTGTCCATCCTCCCCTCCCACAGACTGCTGCATGGTACCAGCCCAGTCCGCTCAGCCCTGGAGAGAGTCCTGCAGACAGGCAGAGGTAGGAAGGAACCACTGTCCAGACCTGGTAGTCTGGGGTCATTTTTTAAGTGCCGCTTTTATCCAAAGTGGCTTACAGTAAATATTTAGTGTATGTGGCCCATTGTGACTCTGTCAGAGCAATGGCACGTTTTACTGAACAAAAATATAAATGCAACATGCAATAATTTCAAAGATTTTACTAAGTTACAGTTCGTATAAGGAAATCAGTCAATTGAAATACATTTATTAGGCCCTAATTTATGGATTTCACATGACTGGGAATACAGATATGCATCTCTTGGTCACAGATACCTTAAAAGAAATGGGCCTCACAATGGGCCTCTGGATCACTTCATGGTATTTCTGTGCATTCAAATTGCCATCGATGAAATGCACTTATGTTAGTTGTCTATAGCTTATTCCTGCCCATAACATAACCCCACCGTCACCATGGTGCACTCTGTTCACAATGTTGACATCAGCAAACCGCTCGCCCACAGGACGCCATACACGTGGCCTGCATTTGTGAGGCCGGTTCTCTAAAACATTAAACATTTGAGGTGGCTTATGGTAGAGAAATGAACAATAAATTCTCTGGCAACAGCTCTGGTGGACATCCCTGCAGTCAGCATGCCAATTCCACGACCCCTCAAAATTTGAAAAATCTGTGGCATTGTGTTGTGTGACAAAACTGCACATTTTAGAGTGGCCTTTTATTGTTCCCAGCACAAGGTGCACCTGTGTAATGACGTTGAAATTTAATCAGCTTCTTGATATGCCACACCTGTCAGGTGGATGGATTATCTTGACAAAGGAGAAATGCTCACTAACATGGATGTAAACAAATTTGTGCACAAAATTTGAGATAAATAAGGTTTTTGTGTGAATGGTAAATGTCTGTGTTATTTATTTCAGCTCATGAAACATGGAACCAACACTCCACATGGGGCTTTTATATTTTTGTTCAGTGTAGTATAGAGAAGTACTGGCTGTTAGTAGTCCATGTTGATGTTGAGTTTAGTGCTTGCTCACGCTAAGCTGAAACACAGTGCAACACAGGTATATCAATGTTTATTTTATGTCCAGATAGAGGTAGGTGTGTGTGTGTGTGTGTGTGTGTGTAGAGAGAGAAAGAGACAGTTGTGCATGGGTATACCCTCCAAGATATGTTACAGTTGAAGTCGGACGTTTACATACACTTAGGTTGGAGTCATTAAAACTTGTTTTTCAACCACTTCACAAGTTTCTTCTTAACAAACTATAGTTTTGGCAAGTTGGTTAGGACATCTACTTTGTGCATGACACAAGTAATTTTTCCAACAATTGTTTACAGACAGATTAATTTCACTTATAAATCACTGTATCACAATTCCAGTGGGTCAGAAGTTTACATACACTAAGTTGACTGTGCCTTTTAAACAGCTTGGAAAATTCCAGAAAATGATGTCATGGCTTTAGAAGCTTCTGATAGGCTAATTGACATCATTTGAGTCAATTGGAGGTGTACCTGTGGATGTATTTCAAGGCCTACCTTCCAACTCAGTGCCTCTTTGCTTAACATCATGGGAAAGTCAAAAGAAATCAGCCAAGACCTCAGAAAACAAATTGTAGACGTCCACAAGTCTGGTTCATCCATGGGTGCAATTTCCAAATGCCTGAAGGTACCACGTTCATCTGTATAAACAATAGTACGCAAGTATAAACACCATGGGACCACGCAGCCGTCATACCGCTCAGGAAGGAGACACGTTCTGTCTCCTAGAGATGAACGTACTTTGGTGCGAAAAAGTGCAAATCAATCCCAGAACAGCAGCAAAGGACCTTGTGAAGATGCTGGAGGAAACGGATACAAAAGTATCTATATCCACAGTAAAACGAGTTCTATATCGACATAACCTGAAAGGCCGCTCAGCAAGGAAGAAGCCACTGCTCCAAAACCGGCATAAAAAAGCCAGACTACGGTTTGCAACTGCACATGGGGACAAAGATCGTACTTGTTTGGAGAAATGTCCTCTGGTCTGATGAAACAAAAATAGAACTGTTGGCCATAATGACCATCGTTATGTTTGGAGGAAAAAAGGGAAAGCTTGCAAGCCGAAGAACACCATCCCAACCGTGAAGCACGGGGGTGGCAGCATCATGTTGTGTGGGGGTGCTTTGCTGCAAGAGGGACTGGTGCACTTCACAATATAGATGGCATCATGAGGCAGGAAAATTATGTGGATACATTGACGCAACATCTCAAAGCATCAGTCAGGAAGTTATAGCTTGGTCGTAAATGGGTCTTCCAAATGGACAATGAACCCAAGCATACTTCCAAAGTTGTGGCAAAATGGCTTAAGGACAACAAAGTCAAGGTATTGGAGTTACCATCACAAAGCTCTGACCTCAATCCTATAGAAAATCTGTGGGCTGAGCTGAAAAATCGTGTTTGAGCAAGGAGGCCTACAAACCTGACTTAGTTACCACAACTCTGTCAGGAGGAATGGGCCAAAATTCACCCAACTTATTGTGGGAAGCTTGTGGAAGGCTGCCCGAAACATTTGACCCAATTTAAACAATTTAAAGGCAATGCTACCAAATACTAATTGAGTGTATGTAAACTTCTGACCCACTGAGAATGTGATGAAAGAAATTAAAGCTGAAATAAATCACTCTCTCTACTATTATTCTGACATTTCACATTCTTAAAATAAAGTGGTGATCCTAACTGACCTAAGACAGGGAATTTTTACTTGGATTAAGTGTCAGACATTGTGAAAAACGGAGTTTAATGTATTTGGCTAAGGTGTATGTAAACTTCCGACTTCAACTGTATGTGTTTGCTCTTCTCCTGTTGCCTCTGTGTGTTTTTATTGGGATTCCCCTGAATCGCTCTCTTTCTCTCACTCCCCCACCTCTCTCACTCTCTTTCACTATCTATTTGCCCTCTCTCTCTCTCGCTCTCTCTCTCTCTCTTTATCTATTCCCTCTCTGATTGTTGATAATGATGCACCAGGGGAGAAGCTCTCCCTTGCTGACTCTTGACCTTTGACCCCCAGACTGCCTGACAGAGGTCACCGCCCACAACCTATTTACCGGTCAGGAACTTCCCCTGGTGATCTCCAGCAAGCAGCAGTTTGAAGGTCATCTAGATTCTGTCATAGGTATGTGGATGTGTTTGTGGGTTTGAACGTCCACATGGCTTGCACATACACTCATGTACTCACTGTGTTTTATTGACCTCTGAGCTTTTGTTCTTGTGCTTTTATTCGTCTCTCTATTTCAATCAAATTTCAATCAATCAATTGTATTTATAAAGCCCTTTTTACATCAGCCGATGTCACAAAGTGCTATACAGAAACCCAGCCTAAAACCCCAAACAGCAAGCAATGCAGATGTAGAAGCACGGTGGTTAGGAAAATGTAATGAATCACATTTAGCCTTTCCCTGTGTCCTGTACACGTTTGTAGATGCCACTGTGCCAGTGTGTCCTTGAGCCTGCAGTGTGTCTCTGTCATAAACTGGGCGTTTGGCTGCTGTTGGAATGATGTAACTTTAACTCTCTAGAAGGAGTTCCCTGCTTGGTGCTTTGGGTGTTTGTCTCACTCCACGAGTCCACAAGGAGGGCAATACCCATGAGGAACTAGCCATATCTCAGCAACCCACGGCCCCCTCTTTTTTGTAGGCCCTTGGAGCAATTTCAACTCAGTCGGGGTCTCAACTTACTGTTGAGAGTTAGAATAATAGAATACACAAGGTGTATTTTCGAAATGTGGTTGTGCATCAGCAGTCACTCAATTAGCCCATGTCAGCAAAAAAAATGTAGGTTGGTAAGTTAGTCTTGCGGCCTGCTATCTAAAGTTATAGGAAGCAAGGTTGAATTAACGACCGCGGTGGGGCTCATTGTTTATCAGTTATCATATTCAAAACTGCGAACATTTGCCTCCACTCTATTGCAAAATGTGTAGAATTGCAGGAAATTAGTGTTATAAAATTACATGGTGGTGTGCAAGTGTGTGTGACAAATGTATCGTGTGTGTCCCTGGCAGGTATCCCTGACAGCCGTGTGGAGGATGCTTCTGTGGCCAGGGCTCTGGGTCTGAGCTGGAGCCCAGTCCTGAAGGGCCAGGAGGATGGAGGACACACACTGCTCAACTCTGCTGAGGTCTGTCTGGACACACAGCAACACACACTGTCACTCTACACAACGTTACCAGTAAACCAGCATTTCAGTCATTCTACTTATTGTTTTATGGCTATTAATGGAAGAACCTTATTTATGGTTGAATGAAGTATCGGCAAATAGTTGAGTTTTGTTGAATTCATGTGTGTTTGAGCATCTAAACTGTCATCCTGTTCTCTCTCTGTCCATCCCCCTCTTCTGTGTAGTTCACAGGCCTCAGCAGGGAGGACGCTTTTGACTCCATCACCCAGAAGGCCAGAGAGAGAAAAGTGGGCGGCCACCTGACCAGCACCAAGCTCAGGGATTGGCTGATTTCCCGGCAGCGGTACTGGGGCACGCCCATCCCCATGGTGCATTGTGGGTCTTGTGGTCCTGTGGCAGTCCCTGAGGAGCAACTTCCAGTCACCCTCCCCAAACTACCGTCCATCACGGGGAAGGGAGCATCCCCTCTGGAGCACGCTGATGACTGGATCAGCTGTACCTGTCCCAGGTGAGAACACACTGACAGTGAGTGAGGTGTGAGAACACTTCAGTTGCATACCAAATGGCACTCTATTCCATACGTAGGGCACTGCACTTGACCAGGACCCATCAGCTTGGGTCAGAATCTAATGCCATCCGGTCAAATGTCCAGTTTGGAAATGAATGCTGGTGCTGTCAGTTGGATTGGAAGTTCATAGCTAGTTCACAAACATAAGTGATGGAGTTTATTCCACTTATATTAAAATCAAATCATTTTTTCAAGGTCGTATATCTTTCTCAATGATTAGTCAGCAACTCTCTCTCTCTTGCTCTTAGATTCAGGCAATTATTTCCATTGTTTTCAGTTTTCTACTCAATCAGTTCCCCCTTTCAACCTGTACTAAGAGTCAGGATAAAGTGATTCAACCACTGTGTATCGAGGATATGAATACCGGTTAGATTTTAACACACAGGGACCAGGGTTATTTAATGAGTGACAGATGTCACAGTGGTTATATAACCCAGCTGTGGCCTACATGCCAGGCATGTCTATGCCCACACCACACACACACACACACATGGCACCAGGGTTATGTAATGAGTGACAGATGTCACAGTGGTTATATAAACCAGCTGAGGCCTACATGCCAGGCATGTCTATGCCCCCACCACACACAGAGACAGGCAGACGGTGACTGTCAATGAAATGTGTGAAAATGCTCCCTGCTGCTCGTTAAACGGCGGTTGCATCCCAGATGGCACACTATTTCCTATATAGTGCACTACTATTGGCCAAGGTCCACAGGGCAATCCCAGCTTCTCATGACGAAGACCCTCACCAACAGGATTTCTTCAGGGGGAGATTGCTCCTTGAAAAACATTATAGTTCCATGATTGGACGTGGAATTGTGGTACAGTAACTAGGAAATACTGTTTCAACAGCTCAGCCAGACAGTCATACAGAGAGAGAGATGGGGTTGTCTGGTCTGATGGCTATATCCAGGGACGGTCTCCTCCTCCTCTTCCTTGTCTCTCCATCTCTTGTTGACGGCGTCAGGGGAAATTCACTCAACACTCACTTAACTCAACGATCATGTCCAATTAACCGTCGGGTGGAGTGTACAGAAGGTGTTTGATGAGAGATGGTGGGGGAGATGGAGTTTTATCTGTCTGTCTCGCCCTTGAGAAGTCATTTCCTCCACCGCTGATATTGTCTCTGCTCCCTGTCTGCCTACTGCTAAGAATTGGCCCCTCAGTTGAACCCTGTGTGTAATTAGTCCAGCTAGCTTGCTACACCAGGATAGTGTTTTTGATTCCCGTTTTGGCTTGCCTGGTGACATCACCAGGCGGTATAAGTTAATAGACCAATAACAAAGAGTTCCAAACCTCTCTGTCAATAGCAGCTAGTTATCATGTTACATATCCCTCCCATTAGGCTCCTCCAATTAGGTCCTTCACTCCCATATGTCTTAGATAAATTCTTGCTTGAGAAAAAAGCTATTAATGCAAAACTATTACAGT
Organism: Salvelinus alpinus; assembly: GCF_045679555.1. Classification (NCBI taxonomy): domain Eukaryota; kingdom Metazoa; phylum Chordata; class Actinopteri; order Salmoniformes; family Salmonidae; genus Salvelinus; species Salvelinus alpinus. The sequence goes on along the minus strand of NC_092089.1, from coordinate 40,057,332 downwards.
AAGGAACTAAATTGTTCTTGCTTCTGATGCCACATCTGTTTGAGGGGATACTTCCCCAATCTGGCACACACACACCCGCAATGCAATTTCAGTTTCATTTTACTATCTGGTTGGAATTGTAGCTCTGCTACTCCCAGTCATTCCTGAAATCAGCCTATATACAGCAGGACAGGACAGAACCATAGTCATAGATAGCACATGTCCAGGCAATCACAGCCCCCCAGGAGTCTGAAACTGTCTGTCTGTCAAATGACAATAATCTGTACCCTGAATGGTCGATCTGGAAAAGAGAGGGAAAACCACAGGAGAGCGGTGTGCAGCCACATGGAATTCTTGGAATACTATAATGCCTCTTCTGTGTGGGTTTTCCATTTATTCAGCTATTTTGTCATGAAAGGCTCTTTGGTATGATGGTGCATTTTGATCTCATGAAATGGCACCTGGGTATTAACCTGCTACACCTTAGCCTTGTTGCTAAGCAACCCTTCTGCCTTATTATAGTGTGTGTCTCTCTGTGTGTGTGTGTGTGTGTGTGTGTGTGTGTGTGTGTGTGTGTGTGTGTGTGTGTGTGTGTGTGTGTGTGTGTGTGTGTGTGTGTGTGTGTGTGTGTGTGTGTGTGTGTGTGTGTGTGTGTGTGTGTGTGTGTGTGTGTGTGTGTGTGATTGTCTGTGAAGAGGGGGAATCTCACCTTCAGAGTAAAAGTGTGAGGGTGTGTTGATATGCTTGTGTGTGACAACTTGTGCCTGTTTGCGCCATTAAAAACATTGTACTACAGGGGACCAGGTATGGTGCTGTAGTGTTCTTCTCTAGTGTTGCTGATTGTCTTCCTGGCATGGTTATTCTGACTGGGTGGTTCTATTCTATGGAGACTCATTAAACAGTGAGACACATTCTCAGTTCCAATGGGCATGTTGAAAGTAGGTACAAAAAATAGTTGATTTTTTTGTCACTCGCCTTTGCCAGTGTCCTGTTTTGCTCTCTCAGTGAGGCTGACAGATGAGCAGTGTGTACAGAGAGCTCTGTTTGGATTGGATGAAAAGGGCCTGGGATGGCACTTTCAACAGACACACACACACACCAAGCTGGCGCACACACCCACCCAGCCACCCACCCACCAAGCTGGCATGGTGCTGGCCGGTTCTGTGTCCCTCTGGCAGTGCTCTTTAGTCAGGGCACAGGAGCAGGGATCTGATGGCTGTGTAGTGTAGTGGTTCCAGCCTCACTGTGGCAACTCCTACGGGACATGACCTCCACAGACAGATGGTTCCAGCTCACATTAGATACACAGGCCAGTCCTCTGGACACTTTATGCCTACAAACTAAACTAACAAAACGAAACTAACAAAAGTAATTTCACAATAGGACAATGGAGGAGATGTTTATAGTTTCTAAAATGACTGCACTCTTACCTCTTTCATGTGTCACTTCGAATAAGAAACGGTGATTCAAACCAGCTAGCTACTGTAGCTGCATGACAAAATATCCACTAAGACTTGAGCCGTGTCATATTCAATCATTATACTGTTTTTGACATTTGGAGTCATATCTCCCTCCAGCGATATCTCCTTCCTGCAGAAATTAGGTTGAAGCACTAACTGTTACATTTGATGCAGTGTTTAAATGCACTTTAAATAAAGTTTGTTCTGATTCTATTTGACCTCTCTCTCCTGTTGTGTCTTGTCAGGTGTAAAGGGCCGGCCAGAAGGGAGACCGACACCATGGACACGTTTGTGGACTCATCCTGGTACTATTTCAGATACACTGACCCCCACAACCAAGACAGGTGAGATACACTGACCCCCACAACCAAGACAGGTGAGATACACTGATCCCCACAACCAAGACAAGTGACCTGGGATTTTCTCTTCCTCTGTCTGTAGTATCGCTCTCTGTTTGTCTTATCTATCTTCCTATCCCCCCCCAAAATATAATCTCTACTTTTAAATCAGTCAGTACCAGGTCCTACAACATGAAAGAGGGATAGAGAGCGGGAGAGGGAGTGTTGTAGGACCTGGTACTGACTGATTTAAAAGGAAAGATTAGAGATTATATTTGGGACTGTTCCAAAATGAAACCGCAGTAGAGATAAAATTCACCTTAGGTAATCTACTCTCCACGAGTGATGTTACAACTGTTTTGTAGACAACGAGAATTTAGAGAAATATTACAAATGTAATATGCATTGTCCATTTAATCACTGACAAATGTTTTTTCCACTCACTCATCAGCACACCCTTTTACACTTCCTCTCAAACAGTCAATTTCATACACATACAAACACGCACGCATACCGTTAACTTGTATTCCCTGCTGATGGAGATTATAAACTCCTGGCCGTTAGCTGCTGGGGCGGTGGCGATACCCAGAGCTTTAACAAAAGAGATTAATTTCCCAAAGGCAGGACTTGTCTTTCCTTCAATGACCTTGCTGGGTAAATCCATTTAAATTCAATCACTTTTTGACAGCACCCCTTTTGATTCGAACAAAACCTTACATACATATTAGCCCATTTGTAGAAGTGCTCAGAAAGTGACATTTTGGATCTGAATGCCCAAACAGTTGCGATAAAGATGCTCAAAGTTGACTCATTGTTGTATATGGCACAATACCAGGAGACATCCAAGTCTTCATCATTGGTAAAGATAAACAGTTGAGATTGATATCATTTTAATGCTTACAAACAGGGTTGTCAAACTATTTTATAATTTATGGAATTCTTATTTTTTTATTTATTATTATAATTTTTGGGATATTCACATATTTTGTATTTTAGACCCTGTTTAACATCATCTGAAGTTTTTTGTGTTGTACCCGCCATCGGTTGAGACACAACATGCTCTTGAATACAGGATGGGTGTCATGTTTTGGCTGATAAATGTACTAAAATGAGCGGTCATCTTTGTGGTAGTAATTCATGTTAAAATGTAAATTCAATTCAATTTCAATGGTGTACCAGCTAAATTGCAGTGGTCTGAAGAAATTGGTCCATTCTATGAATTCTATTTCTATGATTGAAATGAAATCCACCATTTATTAGTATTATTATAGTAGTATTCAAGAGTATGTTGTGGTCAACCAATGGCTGACACAGCACAAAAACCTCAGATGATGTGAAATATGCTCTGAGCTACAACGTACAGTGCCTTCGGAAAGTATACAGACCCTTTGGCTTTTTCCACATTTTGTTATGTTACAGCCTTATTCAAAAATTTATGAAAAAATAAATAAATCCTTATCAATCTACAAACAATACCACATAATGACAAAGCAAAAACAGGTGTTTAGAAATGTTTGCAAATGTATAAAAAAATCTAAAACAGATGCCTTATTTACATAAGAATTCAGGCCCTTCGCTATGAGATTCGAAATTGAGCTCAGGTGCATCCTGTTTCCATTGATCATCCTTGAGATGTTTCTGCATCTGCTTGAAACAAATCAAAATGGATGCTGTCAAAAATGGATTGAATTCAAATGGATTCACCCTGCTGTAACGCTGCTTTAAGAGGGTGCTGGCCTCTCCCTATTTTATTTCTTAGCTGGACAGATTATACCAGAACTGAAAAAGCAATTAAACTGTTTGCGCATCCTGTTGGCTTGCTGTGGCCTGGGCTGAGGTTTTGGTAGGGTGGGGGCCACCAAGAGGTTTGTGTGTTTGTGTGTGTGTGTGCGCGGGTGTGCGTGTGCATGTCTTTTTGGCCTGACACCAGGATACAGGGAGGGTAGGTCATTTTCTGCCCAGTGAGTCTAACTCGCTTAGCCAGTTCAATTATCCTGAGACATCATCCACTGGCAGAGAGGACTGTGTGTACTGTGTAAGGTGACACACACACACACACAGAGTGATATAGCATTATCTAAGGAGCATTGGGAGTTTTGAGCCGAGGTACAGTGTTTTCCCAGCCGGCCAAACTAACATCTTCCATCCTCTTCCTCATTGTTGTCTGGTGACTTGGTCAGATCTACAACCAGACAATTCCTATCTGAAGGATCTATCTGAGAGGGAGGGTTACCTCTCCTCTCTGAGCTCTGATTACTCATCATCAGGATGTACATTTATGTTTGTGTCTATGTGTGTGTCTGTGTGTGTGCGTGGGTGTGTGTGTGCCTTCAGGAGGATGCCCCTCGTCTGACTTGTGGGATAGATGTTATTATGGTAGCTACCTGTGCAGCCTGCATAAGGCCCAGGCTGCCCCCTAGAGGATATATCTACACATAATATCAAAGACCAGACACTTTACACATGATGTAGTCGTATTTACTATAACAGCTTCTATAGTTGAGCTACTATATTGGTGAATCCCTTCCCATGATTATTATTCTCTCACTATACTGTAAAAAAAAAAGTTTCAAAAATAACAAATAGACAGAAAACACCAAATATAAATTGGAGTGATAACAGTTTACTTCACTCAAACTAACTTGTGCCCCCCTCTCTACATCCCAGGCCTTTTGAGCGCTCCCTGGCAGACCACTGGCTTCCTGTGGACGTGTACATTGGGGGGAAGGAGCATGCTGTTATGCACCTGTACTATGCACGCTTCCTCAGTCACTTCTGTAGGGATCAGGGCCTAGTGGGACACAGGTACAGCAACTATTGTTCACTTGTTGATATCAATAGAACTATTGTGCCAAAAGGTTGTACCCACTTAGGGGTGAATCCTAACTTCCAATGAAACTGAATTTTTACTTAGTCTCCCATTGACATCAAGTGAAAATGTCCACTTAAAAGTAAGTGGAAGCTAACTGAAGAAGGCACCATTGCCAAAACGTCTTTGTAACGTTTGTATAATTATGCCCTGCAGAAATAAAATGTAAAAAATGTATGTGAATGTCCAATCCAGGGAGCCTTTCAAGAAGCTGCTGGTGCAGGGCCTCATCAAGGGCCAGACGTTTAGAGCTGCAGACAGCGGACAGTACCTGAAGAGAGACGATATCGACTTCACAGGTGGGCACAGCAGGGTGGGAACTTTACACGCCTGCAGTCACAGGTTAGAGTTAGTAGACATCCCTCACAGATGGATTCCTGAGGTTTGTTCAAAGGTTTTTCCTTGTCAGGTCCTAGAAGAAAGAATGGAGAAGCACCGTCTTAACCCTTAGCCTACAATTTCTGCGTCCCCGTAGAAATCAAATTAACATAATCAAAAAATACCCATGAAAATATTTCTGTTTAAGCAAGAGATATTGCCCTTCTGCATCTGTGGTGAAAGGTGGTTTTGCTACAGCGGTGTTTGTCAGACCATGAGACTTCCAGAAAATCAGTCTTCTCACAAAAAGGTCTGTAGCGTCCAAACAGTAAAGCCTAGCAAACTTTTATGTACCATTCGAAGATGAGACGCTCATCAAACAGGTTCATAGCTCGACAACATTCGCAGAGTAGGACCCTGCCTACACGCAGGAAGCGGCGCAGGTCCTAGAGTCCAGGCACTTGTCATCTCTCACAGTCTGGATTCCTGCAGGTCGCTGTTGGCTGAGGCTCCCTGCCTGTGCCAAGTAAACCCCTACAACTCATCCAGAACGCCGCAGCACCGTCTGGTGTTCAACTTTGCCCACAGTTCTCTCACGTCACCCCGCTCCTCCGCTCTCTCCACTGGCTTCCAGTTGAAGCTCGCATCCGCTACAAGACCATGGTGCTTGCCTACGGAGCTGTGAGGGGAACGGCACCTCCGTACCTTCAGGCTCTGATCAGGCCCTACACCCAAACAAGGGCACTGCGTTCATCCACCTCTGGCCTGCTCGCCTCCCTACCTCTGAGGAAGTACAGTTCCCGCTCAGCCCAGTCAAAACTGTTCGCTGCTCTGGCACCCCAATGGTGGAACAAACTCCCTCACGACGCCAGGTCAGCGGAGTCAATCACCACCTTCCGGAGACACCTGAAACCCCACCTCTTTAAGGAATACCTAGGATAGGATAAAGTAATCCTTCTAACCCCCCCCCCCTTAAAAGAGTTAGATGCACTATTGTAAAGTGGTTGTTCCACTGGATATCATAAGGTGAATGCACCAATTTGTAAGTCGCTCTGGATAAGAGCGTCTGCTAAATGACTTAAATGTAATGTAAATGTAAACACAGTGGTGTTCTCCCTTTTGCTCTAGGACGGCCACAAGCCTCACAAGACTCATCTGAAGTCGGTACAGCCTCCTCTGCCAACTTCTCTCTGTAGCGTCCGAACGATTTGGGCTACACGCTAATGTGTGCGTGTGTGGAAAGCTAACACGTCTGTGGAAAGCTGAGAGACTTGTCTGAAGGTCCCCGGTACCAGTTTAACACATTTCTGGAAGTACAGTATATGGAGGTGGTTGAGTTCCTAAAATAAGGGGATACAGTGCCTTCGGAAAGTATTCAGATCTTATTCTAAAATGGATTAAATAAATTAAAATCCTCAGCAATCTACACACAATACCGCATAATGACAAAGTGAAAACAGGTTTTTAGAAATGTTAGCAAATGTATTAGAAATAAAAAACAGGAACCTTATTTACATAAGTATTCAGACCCTTCACTATGAGACTCGAAATTGAGCTCAGGTACATCCTGTTTCCATTGATCATCCTTGAGATGTTTCTAGAACTTGATTGGAGTCCACCTGTGGTAGATTCTATTCATTGGACATGATTTGGAAAGCTACACACCTGTCCATATAAGGTCCCACTGTTGACAGTGTACGTCAGAGCAAAAACCAAGACATGAGGTTGAAGGAATTGTCTCTAGAGCTCCGAGAAAGGATTGTGTCGAGGCACAGATCTGGGGAAGGGTACCAAAAAATGTCTGCAGAATTGAAGGTCCCCAAGAACACAGTGGCCTCCATCATTCTTAAATGGAAGAAGTTTGGAATCACCAACACTATTCCTAGAGCTGGCCGCCCGGCCAAAAAAACTGAACAATCAGGGAAGAAGGGCCTTGGTCAGGGAGATGACCAAGAACCCTCTGGTCACTCTGACAGAGCTTTAAAGTTCCTCTGTGGAGATGGGAGAACCTTCCAGAAGGACAACCATCTCTGCAGCACTCCACCAATCAGGTCTTTATGGTAGAGTGGCCAGACGGAAGCCACTCCTCAGTAAAAGGCACAACCCCCCGCTTGGAGTTTGCCAAAAGGCACCTAAATAACTCTGACCGTGAGAAACAAGATTCTCTGGTCTGATGAAACCAAGATTGAACTCTTTGGCCTGAATGCCAAGCGTCACGTCTGGAGGAAACCTGGCACCATCCCTACCGTGAAGCATGGTGTTGTCAGCATCATGCTGTGGGGATGTTTTTCAGAGGCAGAGACTAGGAGACTAGTCAGGGTAAAGGAAAAGCTGAACGGAGCAAAGTACAGAGAGATCCTTGATGAAAACCTTCTCCAGAGTGCTCAGGACCTCAGACTGTGGCGGAGCTTCACCTTCAAACAGGACAACGACCCAAGGCACACAGCCAAGACAACACAGAAGTGGCTTCGGGACAATGGCCTTGAATGGCAGGACTTGAACCCGATCTAACTTCTCTGGAGAGACCTGAAAATAGCTGTGCAGCAATGCTCCCCATCCAACCTGACAGCTTGAGAGCATCTGCAGAGAAGAATTGAAGAAACTCCCCAAATACAGGTGTGCCATGCTTGTGGTGTCATACCCAAGAAGACTCAAGGCTGTAACCTTTGGCAGCAACAAATTCCTGATTTAAAGGGTATGAATAATAATTATTAATATAATTATATTTCTAAAAACATTATGGGGTACTGTGTGTAGTTTGATGAGGGGGGGAAAAACAATTTAATACATTTTAGAATAAGGCTGTAACCTAACAAAATGTGGAAAAAGTCAAGGGGTCTGAATACTTTCCGAAGGCACTGTAAATACCTGATCTTGCTTGTATCTCTCAGATATAGGACAGACACATCAGAACAAAGTTCCTTTTTGTTTTTTTACTATCTCTTGTTCCATGTAGTGACTCATTCACTGCGTTTCTATTGGCTAATAGCTAGCAGTAATGCATTAAAAAATATATATAATATTTTTTTGATACCTTCTTAAAATTCTAAATCAAATAGCTAAATGATCCTTGGTATCTTAAAACAATTCCCCCACCCCCGTGGGCTAAGACAGGGCGTAGACTCCTAGACTAGAGGGTTAAAAGCCAGATCTTTCTCAGAATTTTTTTGTGGCTTTTTTTGTGTGGCTTTTCTCCTCTTCCCGTTGCTTGGCAACTGGGTAAACACGGACACTGGCTCCGTTCATAGAGGTGAGGCTTTATATCACTCTCTGAGGGCTTCCACACTGGACACACACACAAATGAGTTCTAGCTCTGAGTAAACAGACTGATCAAGGAATTGACTGAAAGATCGTTCTGTCTGTTTCTATCTGTCTGTTTCTCAGGAGGCTTTCTTTAAAAACTATTTATCTTCTACTGTCAGTATTTGCTTTTTACATGTACCTGCAGGCAAATCTGAAATGGCACCCTATATTGTGCAGTACAAAAGTAGTAATAGAGTGTCATTTCAGACAACGGCTAGTATGCTGGAGATATATAGAGGTGTCCAGTGCTAACCATTGCCTTGTCCCCCGTGTCAGGTGAGGAGCCGGTGCAGGTGGGTAGTAAGGCCGGGCTGCAGGTGACGTGGGAGAAGATGTCCAAGTCGAAACACAACGGCCTGGACCCTCAGGAGGTGGTGCAGCAGTATGGCATCGACACTGTCCGTCTTTACATCCTCTACGCTGCTCCCCCTGAACAGGACATCCTCTGGGACGTCAAGAGTGAGTTACACGCACCCTGTGACCCCAACCCCCACCTCTACCCAACCAACAATAGACTGTGGCATAGCATTATTTATTTTGCAGTCAAATTACTGTATGTTGTGGGGGAGTTTAATTAAAAGGTTTTTAATGGTCCAGTACGGATGTTTATAATGTGTTTTGGCAGTCTTGTCTGTGGTGTAAAGTGTATTTGTGTTGTCCCCTCAGCGGACGCTCTGCCCGGGGTACTGCGATGGCAGTCTCGTCTGTGGGGGCTGGTGACCAAGCTGAGGAGTGCTCGGCAGGATGGGGACGTCCCCAACCCCTCGTTGCTGAAGAGGAAGGAGCAGGCAGACGCCAGGAAAATCTGGGAGAACAAGAACTTTGCCGTGGAACAGGTAGAATATCCACGCTACATATCAACACCCTTAGAATGTTACTGAACATTCCTAAACGCAGAGAAGTCTTGTTTTCATTATTCTATTGTTTGTGTTGTACTACCCACCTTTACCAGTAGGTGTCACTAACTGCAGTCACTGTAGACGACTGAAACTGCCTTATCATGCTCAGACATTATACCTGAATATGTAAATTCATTGAACATTTGTATCATACAGGTCTTCTTACGTGTGACATCTGAAATGGGTATTTGTCATACCAGTATTAGTCTCTCTCTTATGTTCCCACTGCAGAGCTTGTCATCAAATGTTCAATTAGTGCTGCAGGTTTCACTTATAAAAAAAAAAGAAAACGTATTTTACCTTTATTTGTGGTGTGTGAATATTACACTGGAGGCCTCCCGAGTGGAGCAGTGGTCTAAGGTACTGCATCACAGTGCTAGCTGTGCCGCTAAAGATCCTAAAGTCTAGGCTCTGTCGCAGCCGGCCGCGACTGTGAGACCCATAAGGCAGCACACATTGGCCCAGCGTCGTCCGGGTTAGGGGAGTGTTTGGCCGGCAGGGATGTTCTTGTCCCATCGCGCACTAGCGACTCCTGTGGCGGACAGGGCGCAGTGCACACTGACACGGTCGCCAGGTGTACGGTGTTTCCTCCGACACATTGGTGCGGCTGACTTCCGGGTTAAGCGGGGATTGTGTCAAGAAGTAGTGTGGCTTGGCTGGGTTGTGTTTCGGGGAGGACGTACGGCTCTCGACCTTCGCCTCTCCCCAGTCTGTACAGGAGTTGCAGCGACGGGACCAGATTGTAACAACCAATTAGATACCACGAAATTGGGGATGAAAGGTTTATTTTTATTTTTATAAAATAATATACAAATAAGAAAAGATGATGACGCTGTGTTAACTATAGCACCTTATCGTATTCCATGAGGAATTATAGGCTACGTCCATACTGTGCATTTTAGCCTCAGCGTTGCATAACAGGAGAAGCTGCTGTTGTCATTTCATCCTGGGATCTATATAGTAACCTGAGACCACTCTCAGGTCTGAATGGAAATTGATTTGATATCCAATAGTGACGCGTTCACACTTTTATAAATAGCCGTCTTCTGTTCCGACTCCCTCAGTGTGGCCGGTGGGGTTTGATTCAGAGTCCGTGCTGTTCAAGGGCCCTGTGCGTGTGCGCGTGTGTATGACCCGGCCCACCCTAAGCCCCCCCAAAGCCACGGCCATCCTTTGATCCACCCTCTGACTTTGACCTTCTCCCAAAGGCCCGTGCCAAAAAGGGTTCTCTTTCCCAGAAGACTTAACTGTGGAATGTTCACATGCACAGCCTTCTTGTTTTTAAACACAGTGTGAGCCAACCAGTTATCAGAACCATGTATAGTGATGACATGGAGGAAAAGCTTTTATCCTCTGGTCCTATTGTTGTTTTCCATTCATCACCATGAACCATCACAGGCAGCTGGGAGGTCCTCCCTGATACTATCCCTTACCACAGGGAAACATTGTTCTAGAGAGAGAGACACACACACACACACACACACACACACACACACACACACACACACACACACACACACACACACACACACACACACACACACACACACACACACACAGTGAGCGAGAGAGACACACACACACACACACAGAGAGCGAGAGAGACACACACACACACACACAGAGAGAGAGAGAGACACACACACACACACACACACACAGAGAGAGCGAGAGAGACACACACACACACACACACACAGAGAGCGAGAGAGAGAGACACACACACACACACACACACACACACACACACATAGAGAGCGAGAGAGAGCGAGAGAGACACACACACACACAGAGAGACACACACACAGAGAGAGAGACACACACACACAGAGCGAGAGACACACACACACACACACACAGAGCGAGTGAGACACACACACAGTGAGACACACACACACACACACACACACACACACACAGAGAGAGCGAGAGAGAGACACAAAGAGAGAGAGACACACAGAGAGAGCGACACACACACACAGAGACACACACAGAGAGAGAGACACACACACACACAGTATGACAGTATGGCTGGATATGATGCCACTGTGACCAACCTGTCTTGTGTTTCCAGGTCACAGGTCACTTCACAGAAGACTTCCTCCTGAATGCAGCCATCTCTCGACTCATGGGACTCACCAACACACTCTCTGTGAGTAGATACCGTGTGTGTGTGTGTGCGTGTGCGTTCAATCTGACCTCTGACATCTTTCTCTGTCACTCTCAGAACGTGTCGTCTCGCGTGCTGCAGCACAGTGTGGAGTTTGAGGAGGCTCTCGCCACGCTGTGTGTGATGACCGCTCCCATGGCCCCACACCTGGCCTCCGAACTCTGGGCAGGTGGGCCACACACACACATTGTGGGAATTAATGAATGAATTAATTAATAATGGACAATAATATGAATATTTGTTTTCATCAAAAGATGAATGATGTGTCACATGATGTGGTGTCACATGTGTTGTCATGTGAGTGTTTCTATGATGATCCCATTCCAGAGAGGGAAAAGGAATAGTCTGCTACACTCCTAGTGAGACAGAGACTGACTGGAGAGGAGATGAGAGGACCGTCTGGAATGATGATGTGGGTTTGGAAAGAATCCAACAGGAAGTTACCTCAGGGTGTCATGTTGATGGGGCCTCTTATCTAACACACACAACGCTCTGCAACGCCCTGGTGATGTCATCACAGTCCATTGAGATCATTTGTTTGTGTGTGGTGTACCCATGTGAATACTTCAAGAATCTGAGTTGATGAACCAAAATAGGCATGAAAAGCTATGCAAAGTCGAGGTCTATGAGTTCAGTACACAGTAATTTCACAGGAATCTCCTCCAGAATGTGATTGTGACTAAATATCCCCTGACCCAAACTGAGAATCCCCAGCCCTATCACATGAACAATGTAGCTGATGCTGAGTCAGGACAAAGGTTGACCCATGTGATCTGATGGTATAAAAATAGCCAGAAGAGGAAGTGTGCCCCCGCACTGTCCAGTAGAACATCCCCCTATTGTCAAATACGCAGAAACAAGCCCTCTCTTGAGGGACTGGGGGCTGGTGCTAGGGGGTTGGAAATAGGGGCTGTGGGGGCTGGGAGTAGGACTGGTAATCTGGGGCTGGGAGGACTGGCGTGCTGGGAGTAGGGGCTAGGGGACTGGGGGCTGGGAGTAGGACTGGTAATCTGGGGCTGGGAGGACTGGCGTGCTGGGAGTAGGGGCTAGGGGACTGGGGGCTGGGAGTAGGACTGGTAATCTGGGGCTGGGAGGACTGGCGTGCTGGGAGTAGGGGCTAGGGGACTGGGGGCTGGGAGTAGGAGCTTGAAGGCTGGGAGTAGGATCTTGGGGGCTGGGAGTAGGACTGGTAATCTGGGGCTGGGAGGACTGGCGTGCTGGGAGTAGGGGCTAGGGGACTGGGGGCTGGGAGTAGGACTGGTAATCTGGGGCTGGGAGGACTGGCGTGCTGGGAGTAGGGGCTAGGGCACTGGGGGCTGGGAGTAGGAGCTTGAAGGCTGGGAGTAGGATCTAGGGGGCTGGGGGCTGGGAGTAGGACTGGTAATCTGGGGCTGGGAGGACTGGCGTGCTGGGAGTAGGGGCTAGGGGACTGGGGGCTGGGAGTAGGAGCTTGAAGGATCTAGGGGGCTGGGTGCAGTGGTGGGAAAAAGTACCCAATTTTCATACTTGAGTAAAAGTAAAGATGCCTAATAGAAAATTACTCAAGTAAAAGTGAGTCACCCAGTAAAATATTACTTGAGTAAAAGTTTTTGCTTTTAAATATACTTAAGTATCAAAGTAAATGTAATTGCAAAAACATACTTAAGTAACAAAAGTATAAATCATTTCAAATTCCTTATTTTAAGCAAACCACACGGCACAATATATACTGTGTGTGTGTGTGTGTGTGTGTGTGTGTATATACACAGTGGGGAGAACAAGTATTTGACACACTGCCGATTTTGCAGGTTTTCCTACTTACAAAGCATGTAGAGGTCTGTAATTTTTTATCATAGGTACACTTCAACTGTGAGAGACGGAATCTAAAACAAAAATCCAGAAAATCACATTGTATGATTTTTAAGTAAATAATTTGCATTTTATTGCATGACATAAGTATTTGATCACCTACCAACCAGTAAGAATTCCGTCTCTCAAAGACCTGTTCGTTTTTCTTTAAGAAGCCCTCCTGTTCTCCACTCATTACCTGTATTAACTGCACCTGTTTGAACTCGTTACCTGTATAAAAGACACCTGTCCACACACTCAATCAAACAGACTCCAACCTCTCCACAATGGCCAAGACCAGAGAGCTGTGTAAGGACATCAGGGATAACATTGTAGACCTGCACAAGGCTGGGATGGGCTACAGGACAATAGGCAAGCAGCTTGGTGAGAAGGCAACAACTGTTGGCGCAATTATTCGAAAATGGAAGAAGTTCAAGATGACGGTCAATCACCCTCGGTCTGGGGCTCCATGCAAGATCTCACCTCGTGGGGCATCAATGATCATGAGGAAGGTGAGGGATCAGCCCAGAACTACACGGCAGGACCTGGTCAATGACCTGAAGAGAGCTGGGACCACAGTCTCAAAGAAAACCATTAGTAACACACTATGCCGTCATGGATTAAAATCCTGCAGCGCACGCAAGGTCCCCCTGCTCAAGCCAGCGCATGTCCAGGCCCGTTTGAAGTTTGCCAATGACCATCTGGATGATCCAGAGGAGGAATGGGAGAAGGTCATGTGGTCTGATGAGACAAAAATAGAGCTTTTTGGTCTAAACTCCACTCGCCGTGTTTGGAGGAAGAAGAAGGATGAGTACAACCCCAAGAACACCATCCCAACCGTGAAGCATGGAGGTGGAAACATCATTCTTTGGGGATGCTTTTCTGCAAAGGGGACAGGACGACTGGACCGTATTGAGGGGAGGATGGATGGGGCCATGTATCGCGAGATCTTGGCCAACAACCTCCTTCCCTCAGTAAGAGCATTGAAGATGGGTCGTGGCTGGGTCTTCCAGCATGACAACGACCTGAAACACACAGCCAGGGCAACTAAGGAGTGGCTCCGTAAGAAGCATCTCAAGGTCCTGGAGTGGCCTAGCCAGTCTCCAGACCTGAACCCAATAGAAAATATTTGGAGGGAGCTGAAAGTCCGTATTGCTCAGCGACAGCCCCGAAGCCTGAAGGATCTGGAGAAAGTCTGTATGGAGGAGTGGGCCAAAATCCCTGCTGCAGTGTGTGCAAACCTGGTCAAGAACTACAGGAAACGTATGATCAATGTAATTGCAAATAAAGGTTTCTGTACCAAATATTAAGTTCTGCTTTTCTGATGTATCAAATACTTATGTCATGCAATAAAATGCAAATGAATTACTTAAAAATCATACAATGTGATTTTCTGGATTTTTGTTTTAGATTCCGTCTCTCACAGGAAGTAAAAGTAAAAGGTGTAAAAAATATCAAGTCAAGTACAGATACCCCATAAAACGACTTAAGTAGTACTTTAAAGTATTTTTACTTAAATAATTTCCACCACTGGCTGGGAGTAGGAGCTAGGGGGCTGGGAGTAGGGGCTAGGGGGCTGGGAGTAGGAGCTAGGGGGCTGGGAGTAGGGGCTAGGGGGCTGGGAGTAGGGGCTAGGGGGCTGGGAGTAGGGGCTAGGGGGCTGGGAGTAGGGGCTAGGGGGCTGGGAGTAGGAGCTAGGGGGCTGGGAGTAGGAGCTAGGGGGCTGGGAGTAGGGGCTAGGGGGCTGGGAGTAGGGGCTAGGGGGCTGGGAGTAGGAGCTAGGGGGCTGGGAGTAGGGGCTAGGGGGCTGGGAGTAGGAGCTAGGGGGCTGGGAGTAGGGGCTAGGGGCTAGGGGGCTGGGAGTAGGGGCTAGGGGCCTGGGAGTAGGAGCTAGGGGGCTGGGGAGTAGGAGCTAGGGGGCTGGGAGTAGGTGCTAGGGGCTGGAAGGAGTAGGGGGCTGGGACTGGGATTAGGGGCTGGGAGGAGTGGGGGACTGGGAGTAGGGGCATGGAGGAGTGAGGCTTTTTGGGAAAAGGCAGGAAAAGGCAACATCCTCCAGCTGATAGCCACAGGGAATCTGAGGGATGAACATGGACAAGATAAACTATGTGTGTGTGGTTCTCGCTTGCTTTCTCTTTATCTCTCCCTCATAGACAGAAAGGACTAGAGTAAGTTAATATCCTTCATGGAAGCCCCCTGTGGATCCCCCCCACATTAGCGTAAGGAGGCGGTGGGTGGGCAAACAGAAGGACTGTTGTTAATCCTCAATCTGTAGGGAGCTCTTGACAGCTTTCCTGTAATGCTCCATAGAGTTTTCAAAAGTATGAATGTCCCCTATTACTTGAGGCATGACCATAGAGCTCACAGTGGTGAGATGGTCAGTCAGTGAAGTGAAGTTTTGTAGTGGCTGACACTTGGAGCGTCTAGGCTGGGTGTCTGTAAAGTACAATAAAGGGCTATAAAAATCAAATTTGATTGGTTGATTGCTAGTTTGTGACTTGTTGTCTTCCCCTCCATTCAGGGCTGAGCCAGGTGAGGAACCCCCTGAGCCCTCTCCTCTCCCACGGAGGAGACGTGCTGCAGCAGCCCTGGCCCACCCCAGACCCTCTGTACCTGGAGACCCCTGACACCCTGGAGCTGGTTGTACGGGTGAGGCTGTCAAACTCACACTACCACCCGGTACTCAAGGGAAAGGGGGATACCTAGTCAGTTGTACAACTGAATGCCTTCAACTGAAATGTGTCTTCCGCACTTTATCTTGGCCAGGTCGCAGTTGTAAATGAGAACTTGTTCTCAACTTGCCTACCTCGTTAAACAAAGGTCAAATAAAATAAAATAAAATTATTAACCCAACCCCTCTGAATCAGAGAGGTGCGGGGGGCTGCCTTAATCGACTTCGGCGTCCGGGGAACAGTGGATTAACTGCCTTGCTCAGGGACAGAACAACAGATGTTTACCTTGCACTTTAGAGACTTCTGCCCTATGTACATAGTCATTGAACACTGGTCACTATAATGTTTATTGTTCTGAAATCGTATTGCTCCGAAATCATTTATTTGGATCGCTGAGAAATAAAGCTAGTTGATGACTTACTTTATAGGTACATACTGTATTCTCAACATAGCTCATCCATATAACTACTGCTGTACATACCTTCCTACTTATTTTTTACTTTTTTATTTTAATTTTATTTATTATTATTTTATTTTTTTTACTTACTTTATTGTCCCCATGGGGAAATTTTGTTGCAGTGTCATGTACACATTTAAAGTGGCGTTAAATACAAAACAGGATTGACAATACAACTTTCAATAACAGTCACGCACCAATAAATAAAATAAAATTTAAAATTTAAAATTTAAAAAAGAAGAAAAGACTAGCCTGCTGGCCTTACGTATGTTGTTCATACTGTCTATGCACATCACGTGTTTATATTCCGAACTATGACATGCTCGTTTCTTCTTGTTGGGGGGGATTATTTGTGTGTTTGTGTGTTAGTGTTGTACTGTTAGAAACTTACTCCACTTCTGGAGCTAGAAACACAAGCATTTCCCTGCACCTGCTTTAACATCTGCTGATCTGTGTACGCAACAAATAAACATCGATTTGATTTGACACACACACACACCTCTCACACACTCAATCCCCTTTCACTCTCACACATGCCCATACACATGCCAAGGCACACACCCCTACAGAAAATGATACAGACTGAAAGAAAATAGAACTCCCACACACTCACAGGCATACTCTTGTGTAAATACTCAAAATTGCACTCGCACTCCCTTGAACCAAAACAGCCATAGCCCCATTCATGCGCTCACTGTCTGTAATTTACACAGAGCCTATGATCATATGGCTTGAGAGGGAAAGTGTGTGTGTGTGCGTGCAGCCCAGGATGCCTAGGCAATCAGCAGGCAGTCCAGCTGTGATGGGCGGGGTCACAGAGCCAGCTGCTCAAAGATCGAAGTCTCTGAGAGAGCCCTGATGGGGGGAATCGGAGTCCTCACACACACACACACACACACACACACACACACACATGTCTAAACATTGACTCCGATAATGGATAATAGCCAGCTAAAGAC
Organism: Salvelinus alpinus; assembly: GCF_045679555.1. Lineage (NCBI taxonomy): Eukaryota > Metazoa > Chordata > Actinopteri > Salmoniformes > Salmonidae > Salvelinus > Salvelinus alpinus. The sequence goes on along the minus strand of NC_092089.1, from coordinate 40,040,080 downwards.
TGCGCTCATCTGAAGTAGATGGTTTCCTCCTCTCATGGCCTGTCCCATGAGGGAGCTGTAATCCTTTCAAACACACATTAAGGACACACAACTGTTTACCTTTCCACGGTACACGATCATCCCCCACACACAGACACACAAACGTATACTATTTCTCCCATTGATCCTTTGGCACCTGTATGATGATGCTGGTGTTGGTTGGGATCTGGTCTGAGGCCCTGATGTGTTTCCCCAGCCTAGCGGTGCTAACCTCAATCTCACTGGGACTCTGACAATCTGAGGCCTTGATGTGTGTTTCCCCAGCCTAGCAGCGCTAACCTCAATCTCACTGGGACTCTAATGACAGACTGAGGCCTGGGTTTGGCCCACAGAGCAGGCCAACACACACACACACACGTGCACTCTCTCTTTCGCTCTCTCTCACACACACACAAAAGTGCACACATGCACTGATTAATTATGAGCTTATCTTAACACACACAAATATACAGATACCATACACACACACACATAATACACACACTCATAATTGGGAGAAAGCTTAGGCTTGACCCAAACAGACACACACTGATACACAAACATACAAAGACTGGAAATGAGGAATAAAGGTTCCTCCTACTCAGCTGTAGAGGATCTGACTGCCCAGCCCATTTTCACCACAAGCTGGTTGTTTTTAGACAGCTCAGGTTACACACACAGTTTACTGAAAGGAGTGGAGGAAAGGCATATGCATGTTCTATAGTCCCTGATGTAATTCGAGCGCTTTCGATGCAGCCACAGCCTCCACTAAGAGTTGTCTCAGTCAGTGTACATTATTTAATGTGTCTGGACCAAAGTTTGCTCTCACTCAATGTTAACTAGTGATGTGGAATATTTTATGGGAGGAGGTCAAAGTAATCAGGTTTGTGCTCTTAACCTTTTGGGTTTTCTCTCCTCCTCCCTTCCATCTCTCCCTTTCACCTCTCAGATCAACAACAAGGTGTGTGGGACGGTGTTGGTGCCTCGACAGGTGGCCCAGGATACGGAGCATGTACAGGCGCTGGTTCTGGGGAGCGAGCTGGGACAGCGTCTCCTAGGAGACCGGACCATCAAGAAGGCCATTCTGTCCCCTAGGACCGCCCTCATCAACTTCCTCATAGAGGAGTGACCACTCAATCCTGGATGCTGATTGGTGGACTGTCGTGTCAATCAGAAGACCGCAGCCACTCACAGACTTGAAGGCGGGGACATCATGTGAACGGAGGGATGAAAGACTATTTATTTGAAAATTAAAACAATAACTAGTATGAACAGACATTTTTGTTTAAAAAAGAAAAACATCTTTAGGATGTGAATAAAATGATATATTTTGCATTTGGTCTGATCTTTTGTGAAATGTATAAAGCTGAAGATGAAAGTGTGGTGTTTGTGCTCACACAGTATGTGCTATAGAACCTACAGAACATAGTGCTGAAACTAGCATCATGAAAAGCTGATGAGTGAAATTGGACATCCGCCTGTCAGTTGTGATACCAGGAATCATACAATGAAACTGGAAGTGTTTTCAGACTGGATTACATGTGTATCACTTTCCCCTTGTCACCATGGTGACACCAGACTCTACTCCAGTGCAGAGGGTTGTTTTGCAATCTGAAGTCACCTTGTTAATATACGGTCATGCATAGTTACGAGGTGATATGGCTCCAGTGTGTCTCTAACATCTCTCCCCAGCTATTCAACAGGTGAGTGAGGGTTAAGCCACGTAGAGTCCACTGATAAATACTGATATTGTGATGTGATTAGGTCCCACTCATGTTGGCCTCTCCATCAGTGGCTTCCAGTTCGAACAGAAGTGCTGATGAGCATTCCAGAACCAGGACCTCTGGCCTCAGTGGGAACACAATCACGTTCCATTCAGAACACTAATTCCATAACCACACAGAACTTCATGTATGTTGTTGAGACAGACTGCAGCAGGGACAGGGACAGGGACAGATAAGACAGGGATCAGGACAGGGTGAGTCAGCCAGACCAGAGAACAGACTGAAAGGTGTTGATTCCAGTCTGTAACTGTCGTTACGAGAACATAGAGGAATTTGACTGGCGTCTGGAATCACAGCTGGTATTCTGGTCTGACTGACGATGCCATCAGTGTATTGGCCAATGGATACAGGTTGCGGCTGGGTTGGATTGATGGGATCATAGGAATGGGACGGAGGTACATGAAGTGAAGAGGACACAAGATATTTGAATCCAGTCTCCCCTTACCACAGCCCATTCATTACCGGTCATTAACATCATCTATCAGTGAGCCACCTCATGGCTTGTAAATGGGACTCTCCTTCACAACATTTATAACTCCCCTTCCCTGTCATGTATACCCCAGTGACTGAGCACAGAGTCCTCTGTCTAACATCTACTGACTAGACCCATTACTGGTTCTAAGTGAGTCACTCAGATCATGTTGCTGGCAGGACATTTTATTCCACTAGCAATTAAAAGGGTCCACCACAAAATGGACAGCTCCTTTCAGCAGTATTAGACATGCATTCTGAGTAATCAGGAAGTTGTCATTTGATTACTGGACTCTATGTGATGTGCCAGTCTCAAGAGCAGTCTGTCAGTACCCATCTCTTGTTCCATCCTGACCTTCTATGGTCCTTTTAGGTGAATTGTATAGCCTTATGTCTGTTTTGATGTTACTCCTTTTGGCTCCTACTGTGTGAATGTTCAAGGTGACATTGTATGTATGTAATTGATACACAGACCTTATAATGTATGGTCTGAAACTCTGGGTCAGCTCAGAGAAGGAGAAGCCTGTCTGTCATTCTATTATGATGTTGTTTTAGATTTGACAAGGTCGGACAGTGTGAAATGTGATCCGGTGGAACATTTAAATTACAGGGAATAAGGGAGACAGATTAATATAGGGGAAGGGGGAGATGTTTGCTTTTAAAGAATGGCAGAGGCTGAGCAGTGTACTATAGGAAGCCTTTCTGCCTCAGTGAGCCCCTGACCTTTGACCCAGAACCCCTGGACATTCCATGTGTATCTCTGACCATCAGGTGGACAGGAAATTACTCACAGGAGAGACAGAATAACAGGAAGTTAGAAAAATGACCAGGAATTAGGGGAGGAGCTAAGGACCAGTGGCACATTTAGAAAACAATTCCCCCACAATCCTTGAAGTAGTTGCAGCTGATTTGACCGAATTGGCTTGGTGAAAGCGTTTTCACTCGATTTTAAGTTGGATACTTATTAGCTGATAATGACTGGCTGAGATACCCTAATGGTGCAGTTGCGAGCAGTAATAACCAGGTGTTATCCTAATGTTGCAGTAATGTAGTCAGGCTGATGCGAGGGAGAGCTGTGACACACTGGTCTGGAAAGGACAGGAAGCCGTTAGTGCAGAAGGTGGCTTGAGCTTTGATTGGTTCTCTCAAACAGTTTTTTCCCCCTGGGGGGTTGAAAACTCTCATTGTTTGGATTTGAAAATCCAACAGTTGTATTGGAAGGGGGGCGGGGCTCGTGGGCTGTGTGTAGCTGCCCATGTGGGTGTTTGAGTGAGAAACACAAAGGCCAGCCAATCAGTAAAAAAGCACAGCCCCCTTCATTATCGACGCATCATGAAAATGACCCAAGCTGAACTGAGTACTTTATTTATTTTTTAGTTGACAGACACCATAGCTGTCTTATGAGAAGGTTCATACCTGTTTTGTTCTCATGGTGTTGCAAATGAAATAACAGAACCCAACCTGACTAGTACTCTCTTTACTGGTGTTGTCATCAGAGAGAACAAACTGGAGAGAAAGGAAAGAGAGAGCGGGACAGAGAGGAAGATACATTCTAGCTATCCTCATTCAGTCCTATCAGTGTTTCTCTTTTGGCACATGTGGTGTGTTTTGTTTCACACTGCTGAGGCATGACTCAGGGCTGTGTGGGATATATGAGGGAGATGGTTGTGAATCGTTATCAGCCACTTGATTCCCTCCCCTTCTCTCTCACGGTGTTGTTATTGCTCCTTCACCGTTACATTCTCACTCTGGATCCACAAGTGTTCTAGCCTGGAATCCACACTGAATACCACACAAATGTAGTGAAATGGACACACTTGCTAGCCAACTTCAGCAGTTTTCCCATGGTGTTTTGAGCTCCCTGCCCACTGCCTTCGTGGAGTAGAGAGACACTAAGCAGGTTTCCATTGACCCAGGTTTATTCGACAAAAGCACTGTAAAAAAATATATAATAATCATTGCGACATCTGTAATGGAAACTGCAGATATAGAAATGTTTAAAGGTCGAAAAAAAATTATCCTTTGACAGGGGTGGATTTATTTTGTCTAACTTTTTTAAACAAATGATGAAAACGCTGTTTTTAGAATAAATGTTCATTGACGAATAATTCTGAAGGTACGCGGGGCACGTGATGTCATCGCGTAGCATAACTATAAACTCCACTCCACATTTAATTCTAAATGCCTAGCCAAATGCTTACTAAACACATTTGCTTTGCAGGACAAGGATTGTCCTGATTTTCAAGACTGCTTGAATTGCTTCGCTTTGATTTTCTGGTTCGCCGGGAAGTTTCACCATCCAATTATTTCAGATCTGCACAATGGCACAGACCATGGCGATATGTGAGCACATGAGACATTAGAATATGGCAAATATAGTCACTTATTGCATTCTATCCATGCTGACTTTCGCGGGCTACCTAGACTTGAAACAGGTGTCAGGACATATGGGCTGTGGCAATTTTATTTTTGCGCAATTTGCCTAAATGGGCAATGGAAACACTTCAACCACTACATTTGTATTGGACAATATAGGTTATTTCATGATTATTTTGTTGTTATGACGTCATTACATCCAACTGTTTTTATCGACACACAAGATAGTTAAATGGAAAAGCACCCTAGCAGGCAATTGTCGCATCTATTTTCTATGCAAACTTTCTAAATGTCGACAAAAAGTCTCTAGATAATTTAATGGAGACATAGTTAGTGTCTCAGAGGAAGGTTTGTGACAGTAAATAGTGATAAAAAAGTCAGTTATTATTTTATGCTCACATAAATACATTTCATTGCCCAGTTATCATACAGTATATTGACACAGTTCAGACCAAAATTCCCCTGAACACACATTTAATTGTGTTAGCAATAGCCCCCGAGACATTTGACACCTTCATCAGCGCAGCTGTTTCCATGGCTACTGTAAGTCATTAAATAGGCAACAATATTCCTCTGTAACTCAACTACCAGAGGAAGACCACAAACCTAGCAGCAGGCCCTCTCCAGACTTACAGAAGGCATACATTAACATAGTCTTTAATGGGTTTGAAAGTTTCCCCCGCCCCATGCTTGACTTGGTGGAAACGCAAGGGTGGAGTATGAAGGCTAGTCACACAAGCATTCTCCATTTCACTAGGCTGATCCCAGCCTGCTTAATTGTTTGAAAGGGATAAAACATACTAGCCTGGTACAACCAGACTGATCTGGCAAGCCTTATACATAAGCTCACCAAATCATTGTGTGGTTGTACAAGGATAAAAACATACAGGAGCTGGCTAATTTTCTCAGAGACTGAACTAAATCGGGTAATTTGGTAGTCCCAGGATATATTGTCTATGCCTCCATTGCATAATGAGGCTTGTCTGTTATATTTAATTGTTTTGATGATAAAGCTAATGCATTGGTATGTCTGGTAAAGGACCACATTAAGCCACAGTTATTCTGTTGTTTACCTCTCCATAGCAACACATCACTTGGAGCAGGTTGGCTCAAGTTCTTTTACATTTACATTTAAGTCATTTAGCTGATGCTCTTATCCAGAGCGACTTACAAATTGGAAAGTTCATACATATTCATCCTGGTCCCCCGTGGGGAATGAACCCACAACCCTGGCGTTGCAAGCGCCATGCTCTACCAACTGAGCCACACGGGACCTTCCAAATTCCAATTTCATGTTTTTAACTGTACATTGGTATTTCATATTTTTAAAATGTGCATACATTATGAAATAAGGTCTCAGTTCTATTGCTAATTTCACCTTTTCCAAATGAAAACGTAACAGCTCTGTTGTTGCCAGTGGCGTATATTCATGGACGCCAAGGGAAGCCAGGTTTCCCCCCAAAAAGAATGAGTCTCTGTGTTTCATCATTTTCCTTAAATTCGCAAGAGGCTGAATGTATCTCACCGGAGAAAGCATCCGAGCGAGCGAAAAAGTCCCCCTTTGTCTCTGTATGTGTAGCTCATCTATCTGATGCTGTCTGGTCAAAAAGAGTATGACATAAAATAATAGCTAATCAGAGTTGCGCTAAACTGACTGAGCTCAACTGTGAATAGTCCTGGCGCACCAAAAAAAAGTGTCAAGGGAAGCCAGTTTGGATTTGGCTTCACACCAATCACATCACACCGAGAGCAAAATGTAATTGACAGAAACAACTTAAATTGTTGCATCTCGTTATGTTGTTGTCCTGATGGCTAGCTAGCTACTGTAGATAAAATTGTCCCTTTCCTAAATTAGCCATGGATGGATATAGGGATTTGGACTTGAGGTTTTACTTATTTCTCCATACTGGCCAATGATTATAATGGTAATTCTGATCCAACCAAAAATTCATACATTGTGCCCCTGGCCTGAGAGGATGGAAGTTGAATATGTAGCTAGATGTAGTAGGCTAATGTTAACTATCTGGCCCTTTCGTTCTCCTTGAAAGGAAGTTAGGCTAGCGAGCAAGCATTTTAGCCAGGTAGTCTAGGACAACAAAAACTAAAACCATGTACTGTATGACAGTCATAGACCATTTTGTTAACATGAAAAAGTGGAGGATGGCATTGACATTTCTCTACAAGTAGTGTGAGCCGACATGTTTTTTCAACTTGCACGAATGCACGCACGCACGCACACACACACACACTCTCACACACACACACACACACACACACACACACACACACACACACACACACACACACACACACACACACACACACACACACACACACACACACACACACACACACACACACACACACACACAAATCAGAACCATAGACAGCCAAATCCTATTTACCTTACATTGATTGGACTAAATTGTTTTTGGTATCTTTTAGATGTCACTGTATTAGACTAAGCAGAGGTGATTTGATGATGTTGAAATGTTGATGTTAAAATGGTGCTGGAATAGTGAAGGCAGCTCCTGTTTTCTTTGGGACTTTGCGGTAACTCTCCGTGGTTCTAAATCAATAGTTGTTTAGTTGTCTGAAAATTTCAGAAACATTAACTTGCTTAACCATGCTGTAGGTCTTATAACTGTTTGTTACATGCAATATGCTTTGTGGACTTCACCGGACAGAGGTTGCTCTCTGGTTTTGTGGTGAAACAAATGTGTTGTTGAATTTATTTTGCCATTGTGTCTTCTTATTGTCTTGGCCTTAGGCGTATATTTCACGGTGTTAAGGCATATGAACTAACAGGTTATAGAGCAAACAACCAATTATGGCTGGGCTTCCCCAGTGATTTTACCCAGAAATTGTACCATTTGCTGGAAAGGGAGAGCTCTGCCTTAATAAATATCCATATTCTAATTGTTAGAGCTGATTAATCCGTAAAACAACATGATTTTCTCCAACAAGATTTCCATCACAATCTTAATTAGCTCAAAGTAGTGCCTGCCTATTGTTGGTGGGTATTTGCATGAGAACATTATAAACAAGTGTACTAAGCTCCTTTTTGAGGATGACTGTTTGTGGTGACCGTTTCCTAAATAGTGTACAGATGGTTACTGACTGTGCCTTGTAAACATTCTGTTTTGATTACATCACAGCCAGCCACCACTCTCACAGTCTCTATCCTTCTACGTATACAGCTCGGCTCCACAGACAATGGGATTCATACACAGTACTTAAAGTCCCCACCAAGGACACAGAAAAATACAGATGTGTCCCAATTTGTCAGTTTGAGAAAGACCCTCCCTGTCACGCCCTGACCATAGAGAGCTGTTTATTCTCTATGTTGGTTGGGGCGTGATAGTGACTAGGGTGGGTCATCTAGGTGATTAATGGTTTATGTTGGCCTGGTATGCTTCCCAATCAGAGACAGCTGTTTATCGTTGTCTCTGATTGGAGATCATATTTAGGCAGCCATTTCCCCTTTGTGTTTCGTGGGATCTTGTCTACAGATAGTTGCCTGTGTGCACACCAGTAGCTTCACGTTTCGTTCAGTACTTTGTTGTTTTTGTTCGGTGTTCATTTAATTAAAAGAAAATGTACGTATACCACGCTGCACCTTGGTCCAATCGTTACGACGATCGTGACAGAAGATCCCACCACCAAAGGACCAAGCAGCGTGGCCAGGAGGAGCAGGGATCCTGGGCTCGGGAGAAAAGTGAGTGGAGGACATCATGGACATGGGAGGAGATTATGGCAGGGGACAAGACCCTGCCATGGAAGCAGGCGGAGGCAGCGAAGGAGGATCAACGACGACTCCGGGAGTCGCAACCACGACAGATGCCCGAGAGGCAAAATTTGGGGGGGGGGGGCACAAGGAGTGGTCGGCGGAGCCGAGGGGTAAACCAGAGCCAGTCAGGGAGTCGAGTGAGGAGCTCGACGCAAGATTCTGGAGAGAGGTGCTGGCGTTGAGAGCGCTGCAGAGCGGGCGTGCTGAGGAGCGTGACACCAGTCCGGTGCCACCTGTACCGGTCCCACGCATCAGGCCTCCAGTGCGCCTCCACAGTCCAGTGCGTCCTGTGCCTCCTCCCCGCACTCGCCCTGAGGTGCGTGTCATCAGCCCGGTGCCACCTGTACCGGTCCCATGCATCAGGCCTCCAGTGCACCTCCACAGTCCAGTACGTCCTGTGCCTCTTCCCCGCACTCGCCCTGAGGTGCGTGTCATCAGCCCGGTGCCACCTGTACCGGTCCCACGTATCAGGCCTCCAGTGCGCCTCCACAGTCCAGAGCTTCCGGCGACAGTTGCCGGTCCAGAGCTTCCGGCGACAGTTCCCGGTCCAGAGCTTCCTGCGACAGTTCCCGGTCCAGAGCTTCCGGTGACAGTTCCCGGTCCAGAGCTTCCGGCGACAGTTCCCTGTCCAGAGCTTCCGGCGACAGTTCCCGGTCCAGAGCTTCCGGCGACGTTTCACGGTCCGGAACCTCCTGAGACGATCCACGGTCCGGAACCTCCTGAGACGGTCCGCTGTCCGGAATCTCCTGAGACGGTCTGCGGTCCGGAGCCTCCAGCGACGATCCCCGCACCAGAGCTGCCATGGAGGATGAAGTATCTGCGAGCGGAGTGGGTACTTCGCCCCGCACCGGAGCCGCCCCCGACGTCCTGTGTCATTCACCCGGACCCTCCCCTATTGAGTCAGGTTTTGCGGAATCTACACCTTTTGGGGGGGGGGGGGGGGGGTACTGTCACGCCCTGACCATAGAGAGCTGTTTATTCTCTATGTTGGTTGGGGCGTGATAGTGACTAGTATGCTTCCCAATCAGAAACAGCTGTTTATCGTTGTCTCTGATTGGGGATCATATTTAGGCAGCCATTTCCCCTTTGTGTTTCGTGGGATCTTGTCTACAGATAGTTGCCTGTGTGCACGCCAGTAGCTTCACATTTCGTTCAGTACTTTGTTGTTTTTGTTTGGTGTTCATATAAATAAAAGAAAATGTACGCCTACCGCGCTGCACCTTGGTCCAATCCTTACGACGACCGTGACACTCCCCCCTCCTTTTCCACACAGTAATGTTTACATATTTTGTATTACTCATCTCATATGTATAAATTGTATTTTATTCTATTCTACTGTATTTTAGTCTATGCCACTCCGACATTGCTCGTCCAAATATATATATTTTCTTAATTCCATTCTTTTACGTTAGATTTGTGTGTATTGTTGTGAAATTGTTAGATATTACTTGTTAGATATTACTGCACTGTTGGAGCTAGAAACACAAGCATTTCGCTACACCCGCAATAACATCTGCTAAAAACATGTATGTGACCAAAACAATTTGATTTGATTAGTACAACAGTACTTCCCAGCCACAAAGCACCATTGTGCATTTCTTATGGGAATCCATTAATATGTCAGGTTATAGCTCAGGTTCATACAGTCTATGATCTTAGCACTACCCCTGCCCTCCCTCTCCTCCCACCAACTTTCCACCCTGGGTCGGGACCTGGAACACAATAGAGTGGGGAGTATAATCGGGCACAGCGACGATGCTCTGGTTTCTTGGAGCCCCTGGGCGCTGGGAGGTCAAAGCCTGTTTATTTTTCATCATGCACCTGGTTAGATGGGAATGAGTGACATCATACATCCATGACAGTAGAGGGGGCAGAGTATAGTCATCAGTAATTATTAACCAATATGCCATGGTTTTCCCTACCATTGAATAAGCTGGGTGGGCGGCCTGTTCTGCTCTGGACTCCCTGAAAAAACTTGAAAACTTGACACTTTTTTTTTTACTTAAACAAGATGTGAACATGTCAAAGCAGCCGATACGCATTTGTCAGCACATCATATGAACTTGAGTCATCTGAATGTATAAATCCACATTAACCATATGTGGCCCAAAAATTTTTAGGGACTAATTTAGACTGCAAATCACACTTTGTAGCCCTACATGATTCCTTAGCTATTACACTGTTGATTCATAATGAACTTTAATTCAGTTGGTTCTGCACCAACAAGGTAGCCAAAGAGATTGTGGGTATAAAGTAAGTATATAAATAAACAATGTGTGATAAAAAAAAAGAACATAGCCTAAAGGTGAATGTTTGTTAAGCTATGTCCCTTGAGTTATCTGGGGGTCCGGATATCGTGAATCAAAATCTACTCCAGAATGAAGTGAACACTGCGCCTTTAAAAACAAACAGCGCTCCCTAATCCCACGGTCGACTCCACACTATCCACATTCGGACCAAGAGGTTTGCTTTAGTTCAGTATATTTTGCCGTACGCACTTGTAATAACTGTTCAATTATAGGCGAGCTAAATTAGATAGGACCCCACTGGAATTTGTTTAGCAACTTGCGGGAAAAGTTTGGAACGCATGCACTCGCTACAAAGTTGCAAACAACGTGTTTTGAATGGATGCTTCGGCTGTGAGCGCCATAGTGAAGTTCGGAAAGGGGGCGCAGGCTGGGTCGTAGGCTATCTGATCTGATTTTATAACCAGACAGTATCCTGTTGCGAGCAGAGTCAGCTGGCTCACGGAGGGGGAGGACGGAGCTTCTTCTCGCTATTATTCGGATCTTTGTCCATTCCGGAGTAGGCCTAGGCATAATTGCTTCCGCGGGATAGTTGACACATTCCGGGAGAAACTGTAATTCAACTTCAGGTCGGGATCTCCACGTCAGAATACCGCTTGACAGTGTTCTCTCTCCGCTGCCTGGACTGGACAGTAGACTGGTAATCTTTTACTTTGGGAGTGACGAGGGTTTGGATTTAATCCTTTCGTTTCAATTGTTTACTGTGTTTAACATTGTTTTTATTGGCTAGCCTACTTTTTATTTTATTTTGGACAGAACGTTTTTTTGTGAAAGTTGTGGCTCGAACCTTAAATCAGATCATAGTTTATACACATTTTGTAATTCACTTCAAGATGGATAAATACGACGATTTGGATCTTGAGGCAAGTAAATTTTTAGAAGACCTCAATATGTATGAGGCATCTAGGGACGGGTTGTTCCGAATGAAGAGGGATGCAGGGAACAACTCCGACTTTGAAGAAACCAGGAGGGTTTTTGCCTCCAAAATGACAAAAATCCACATACAGAAACAGCAAGAGGAAATTGCCAAAAACAATTTGGCAGTGAGAATGAACGGGGGTCACAACAGAGCGGCAGACAGCACGTTTTACACCAAAGACAGGCCGCCTATCAATAGCTACAGACAGGCAGGAGAAGCTGCGGCCAAGCCTCCCATACTCTCTGGCCCTATGCCAGGCACCGCCAGTGCCGCGAGTCAGTACGCGCCCTATGACGCTCTGAAACACCATTCACCCAGTCAACAGCCATACAGTTACGGAAACAATTACGATAACAAGGAGCGTTTTGAGCCGCATTCTTACCACCACGCCTTGAGTCCCACCAGCCCAGGGAACGCAACCACACATGCTTCTGGTCGCCCTGCCAGTCCCTCTGTAACTTGGGCCTCTTACTCTTCCAGCCCTGGTGGATCATCAGAGCTTATGTGCAGCCCATCTCAGCAGCCCCCACACCACTCACCATCTCCCTCCTTCTCTGACAGCCTACCATCTCCGAGCCCCACTAGACTGCACCAGAGCAAGGCTGCCACTCTACTAGTGCGGCAGAGACCCCCCACGGTGGCTGATGCTGGGGCTGCAGCAGACTGGATGCGGAGCTTGGGGAACCCAGAGCTGATTGCACCGCTCCCTCTGAGTGCCTTCACTGGTGGAGCTGACCTGTACCAGCATCTGTCTCCCCAACCTGCCCCTGTTACACCGCCAACAGGCCCTTACTCAGCAGCACCCTCCATGGCCCCAAGACCAACCGCCAACCAGGGAAATCTACGCCAGAACGGGCTCTCTCAGAGTCCTGTGGCTCTCACCCCCAGCTCCACCCCTGCTCAAGTGGCTGTCCCACCTGTACCCCCATCTGAGACAGCCCAGCCCAAAGCCACCACTGGAGCTTACTTCCCTGCCTCTGCCTCTCCCTCTGGAACCAGTGTCTCTAGAAGCTTTGGCCAGGGTCAAGGTATAGGCCAGGCGCAGGGCAGGCAAGTGGCCATGGGGGTGGATGTGCCCTCTGGCCTAGACAGCCAGCTGTCCTCTGGTGGGGAGGCATGCCAGCTCCAACCCCAGCCCCAGTCTCTCAAACTGCCCTGCCAGACTCTCCATGTCCAACCGGAGCAGGGGCCGTCTGCCGCCGAGATCAAATTAGAAGCCCTAACCAAGCGTCTGGAGAAGGAGATGGACGCCCAGCCAAAGGCAGACTACTTCGGTAAGCTTAGTTTGACATTTTGATCGACCTGGTGTCTCTCTTTAATCAAATTCACTATTTCTCTGTGTGGGTCACAGTGCGAAAATGGCCCACTGTTCAAAACTTTTCACCTCATTCATTTAACCTTGTCTTTGTGTATGTGTGTGTATGTGTTGATTTTCTCATGCCAGATCAAGTGGAATAGTTGTGAGGGCATCCTAGCGGTAATTCTGTCTGTATGTATGTTTATGATCATCATGGCAGATACTGTTGTTCAGTGTTGAACTCTACAGACAGACAGACAGACAGCGTTTAGCCAGAGGCCTTTCTTCTTTTCTCTCCTCTGTCTTTTAGTCTAGAATGAATAATTGTCTAATTTGTTTTTTCTCGTTCTGCTTAAATCCTCCCGTCTGTGTATGTCACTGACTGCCACCACCCCACCTACCTCTCAGTAATAATTCACTTTTTAATAGTTCCGGCTGAGGCTCGGCCCAGGGCCAACCAGGAGAAGGTTGTCTTCTCCTCTCAGCTGTAATAAGCCTGGTGGATTAAGTGGAGGACACATCAATAACAACATTCATTAGTAACAGAATGCAGGCTGCTTTTTGTTAGATCAGCGCAGCGCTTTCGTCATTGTCTGTAAAACATCCGTTCTCTCCCCTATCACATCCCTTCTCTCCCCGATCACATCCATTCTCTCCCCGAGCACATCCCTTCTCTCCCCGATCACATCCGTTCTCTCCCCGATCACATCCGTTCTCTCCCCGATCACATCCCTTCTCTCCCCGATCACATCCCTTCTCTCCCCGATCACATCCCTTCTCTCCCCGATCACATCCGTTCTCTCCCCGATCACATCCCTTCTCTCCCCGATCACATCCCTTCTCTCCCCGATCACATCCCTTCTCTCCCCGATCACATCCCTTCTCTCCCCGATCACATCCATTCTCTTGTCATGTGTTTGGCTGTTTGACTCAGTCTTTCCAAATAATATCACATGGCCGAGCACAGACCCGGACTTGCACATTCTTGCTCTAAACCGCCATGTGCATGCTCGCACACACACATGTATCCATATACACACAAAGGCACACAGGCACACACACACACACACACCTTTTGTACGCAGCCACAGTCTGGGGAATACAGACAATGACAACTGAATAACAGCACCTGTTAGTGTTTTTCCATGTAGCCTGTAGCTGCCCTAGGATACATGACATCAGTCTCTTGTGTAGTTTAGTTTAAGTACAGATGAATATATAACTGGTTACGAGTAAATTTACACTCTTCCCTTTTAATGCAGAAATAACTATTGAATATAACATTTGTGCCCAATGTGTGCAACAGGAGAAGTGGAAGTGAAAGAGAACATGTTTGGTGGGGCTGATCTACAGATGAGAAAAGCATTGAGGAAGAAAGAAAGAGGAAAAGGAGAGAGTGAGAGAGAAAGAGGTAGGGCAGGAGGAGAAGAGAGAAAGAGGTAGGGCAGGAGGAGAAGAGAGAAAGATGTAGGGCAGGAGGAGAAGAGAGAAAGATGTAGGGCAGGAGGAGGAATTCAACTGGTCAGCAGAAACAGATTCGTAAATGGCCCAAGAGCATTGCTTTCTGCTCCTTTTTTAAAGCTAGTGCCACGCAGCACCCAGTTTGCGCGCTCTCTGGAAATTGTTATCTGGAAATAAGGGAGAGAAGATAAGTGCTTGGCTGTCTTTCCCCCAGCTATACTGCTGTACTGTTGTACCGTACCAGACCTGTACTCTGTGTGCTGCAGTTATAAACTGCTGACAAGGTGTTTATTACTCTGCTCTGAGACCCCAGTTCCAGGCTAGTCCTGTTACTCACACTGACACGGTACCCATGGAAAATATGTGTACAGTATCCTATGTCCTGTAGGTAAGGCCAGGAGTTTTTCCTCCTCACCAGATGACCCTTTCAGGAAAAATTACATTTTACATTACATTTAAGTCATTTAGCAGACGCTCTTATCCAGAGCGACTTACAAATTGGAAAGTTCATACATATTCATCCTGGTCCCCCCGTGGGGAATGAACCCACAACCCTGGCGTTGCAAGCGCCATGCTCTACCAACTGAGCCACACGGGACCACAGATGCTAGTTGTCATAGGTTATGACAAGGTTCTAACTCCTTGTCCTAAGTATTTACTACCATGTATGTACAGTCATTATTAAGACTTGTGTGTGAATGATAATGTTGATTTGGGAGAAAGTTTAGTTCACATGGATGCTTGGGTTCGGCATGTTGAGGCAAGGCCAGTCATCAAAACGGGACGTCCAGTCGAGAGAGAGAGAGAGAGGAACAACGAGAGAGAGAGGAACAACGAGAGAGAGAGGAACACATAGCGTGCACCTGTCCAGCGGTCATAAAGCATCTCACTGCTGCCTCGTAAAAGGAATTTCCTGCAGGAACGAGGAACGTCAGTCAGGATTGTAATTCCCGTCCCAGCCCCCCAGAGTTCACTCATTCAGTATGTAAGGGAAGATGTTCTGGGGCATGTCGCTGTCATGCTGAACACACCCACACAGAATCATAAGCACACATGTTAACATATTATAGCGATTCCTATGGGGGGCCGCAGTGGAAGATGGTAGAACGTTTGTGTATGACAATACTGTAATGCTGACACGCTCACAGCACACACACCCAGCACACACTCATTTTCTGCGTCATGCTGTCGTGCCAGAAAATAGCCTGCGTGACAGACAGATGCAGTTCCTGGCCTGGTCTACACACTGAACTGAAAGAGAAGCTCCATTCCTAACCTGCTTTTTCCCCTGAAAGGAGATGAGTATTCTCTCAGCCTGAACCATAGGTCTGGATGCTCAAAGAGCAAGCAATGCAGATGCAGAAGCAGCTAGGAGAAACTCCCTAGAAAGGCAGGATCCTAGAAACCTAGAGAGGAACCAGGCTCCGAGGGGTGGCTGTGTCGGGTGAAGATTATAAGAGTACATGGTCATTAAGGCCAGATTGTGTTGAGCTACTCCTCTCTACCAAGCTAAACTATGGATAAATGAAGAACCATAATACTATGGGAATTATGTTCTATTCCAGGGTTATCAGTTCAATATTTGGTGTCATTTATTAAAGGATTGCCTAATTTGTATGATACAGTATATTATTGACCAGTGTGACTATAGAGTATTAAGTATGTAAGCCATATTTACACTGGGGGTATATACCTAGTGATTTAGTAGGTTCATGTAAAAGGGAGATTAGTGTGGCCATCCTAAAGGCTCATATGGGTCACCTCCAAAATGATACCCTATTGCCTATTTAGTGCACTACTTGTGACCAGGGCCCATATAGTAGTGCACTGTATAGGGGATAGGGTGCCATTTCAGATCCATGCCTAGTGAGTTTCAGCCAGCTAGGGCTGGGGTCTCATATCATATACACTCTGCTCTGATTGGCAGAGCTGCAGCTAGATGTTCTGGGAAACTGAGTGTGGTGCCAAACGGCTGCACCAGGGGAACACAGAGGAATGTCTGGAGGACGGGACGGGGCTGAGGAAAATAAAGAACGGGTGGTGAGCACACTTAGTTTCATAAATGATTAGATTAACAGAAGGTCCTTCGGGTTAATTTATAGAACCTTTTGTCGCGTCTTAGGCTGTGAGAGAAAGAGGGAGAGAGGTAGAGCAGTGAAAGAGAGTCAGAGCGGAGAGCAGATTTATGGGTAGGAGGTCAGACAGGAAGGGTGAGTGGTGGGACAGGACAGAGGGTGGAGGGGACCCCCCCCCACACACACACAGATAGTAGAGGTTGAGTGCTTTGTATTGTGTTGTGATTAAGGATGGCTGTCTCCTATCAGCCTCTAGTCTGTCTGTTGACTGGACAGTTTACCTTAACTCTTCCCAGGGTGTCTTGGCTTCTGCTTTGGCACTCAATCTGTACCCCTGACAAGTCCTGCAGGAAGCCTTTGTGTGTGTGTGTGTGTGTGTGTGTGCATCTCTCCTCTCTCTCCTCCCTCTTTATCTCTCTCTGTGTCTGGGCCTGGGGCCTTGCTTCAGTGTTTGATTGGTTGTATAAGTAAATGTGTGTTAGTGTAGTGAGAGAATGTTCTTGTGATGTTAGGCTGCTGTTTTGGGTGGGACCAGTGTTGATGTGATTTCATAATGTCCTAGCCTTGGATTCTAATACTTCCATATGACACACACACACACACACACAACACACACACACACACACACACACACACACACACACACACACACACACACACACACACACACACACACACACACACACACACACACACACACACACAAACAAAAACTAGTAGTACTATAAGGACTATTACTAAGTGCAGTAGTCTTATTTGGCCTCTAACATGACAAGTCAACTACCATAATATCAAGCTCCTGTCAGAGATTGTGGAGGTTTATGAAGAGGCTTGTTGTGAGCCGTTGGGAAGCAGTAGACGTTTTGACTGCTGGGCTGCTGGGCTGGTGTTTGGGGGGTGAAGTGAGGGGGAGGATGGGGGGTGAAGTTTTGGCTCTGTGTTTTGATTCCATTCCCCCCTCACCCATGCCCTCATAACTGTTAAAGAAAGCACTCCCCTATAAAATCACAGGGGTTTTGGAATATGGGACTGTAATCAGGGAGGAAAATGTTGCTTCTTTACCTAAGAATGTTTGTCCTAAACAGGAACCAGTTTGTTTGGTTGTTTATGTATCCCTCTTACTTTTCAGTGCATTTTACAGTTTCAATGGCATGTACATTACAAACAACAGCTGTGACTTTCAACTCTGGTAGAAAATCATACAATTCTCTGTTTTTAAATTTCACCAAGTTAAACCAAAGTTGAGCTAAATAAACCCAACCCTGTTGAGTCCATACAGTAGAACTGACTGTCTGTCTAATGAAGGATTGAACCTAGAATTCCAGGGTTGAGGCCAGATGGTTTGGAGGAGAGGAGAGGAGAGGAGAGGAGGGGTAGAGGAAGAGGAGAGGAGAGGAGGGGTAGAGGTGTCACGTTCCTGACCTATTTTATGTTATTTTTGTATATGTTTAGTTGGTCAGGGCGTGAGTTGGGGTGGGCATTGTATGTTTTGTGTTTTCTATGTTTAGGGCACTTGAAATTAGCCTTATATGGTTCTCAATCAGAGACAGGTGTTTGACGTTTTCCTCTGATTGAGAACCATATATAGGTTGGCTGTTCACACTGTTTGTTTGTGGGTGATTGTCTTCCGTGTCTGTGTCTGCGCACCACACGGGACTGTTTTGGTTGTTCGGTTCGTTTATTGTAGTCTGTTCCTGTTCGTGAGTTCTGCGTGTTTTATGTAAGTTCCATGATCAGGTCTGTCTACGTTGTTTGTTTGTTATTTTGTATAAGTCAAGTATAGTTCGTGTCAGTCTTCGTCTTTTCAATAAATTCATTATGTCAACATATCTCGCTGCGTATTGGTCCACCGATCCTTCTCTCCTCCTCGTCTGAGGAGGAGGAAGATCTAGAACGCCGTTACAAGAGGAAGTGGAGAGGAGAGGAGAGGAGGGAGGAACACATGATGAGAGGAGTAGGCCCTTAATCTCCAGACATTGTTATGTAAGGGGATAGGTAGATGTGGCTGTGCTGTAGGCTACAGTGGTTTATTGTCATTTTGAGGGGAGGGTTAATTCAATAAGGTCTGTATATAGCTCATTCCTATATTGTGTTACAGTATCAGAGGTATTCCTATATTGTGTTACAGTATCAGAGGTATTCCTGTATTGTGTTACAGTATCAGAGGTATTCCTGTATTGTGTTACAGTATCAGAGGTATTCCTATATTGTGTTACAGTATCAGAGGTATTCCTATATTGTGTAACAGTATCAGAGGTATTCCTGTATTGTGTTACAGTATCAGAGGTATTCCTTTATTCTGTTACAGTATCAGAGGTATTCCTGTATTGTGTTACAGTATCAGAGGTATTCCTGTATTGTGTTACAGTATCAGAGGTATTCCTATATTGTGTTACAGTATCAGAGGTATTCCTTTATTGTGTTACAGTATCAGAGGTATTCCTATATTGTGTTACAGTATCAGAGGTAGAGTCATAATACGCAGGACAAATGGCTTAAAGCCAGTCACAGGTTCTAAGGCCAGACTAGAGGACTGTGTTGTAGTTAACAGGAGATGTTGATTCAATTAGGTATATACACTGAGTATACTAAACATTAGGAACACCTTCCTAATAATGGGTTGAACCCCCCACTCCCCCTCATACAAGGTGTTGAAAGCGTTCCACATGGATGCTGGCCCATGTTGACTCAAATGCTTCCCACAGTTGTGTCAAGTTGGCTTGATGTCCTTTCGTGGTGGACCATTCTTAAGCATGGAAAAACCCAGTAGCATTGCAGTTATTGACACAAACCGATGTGCCTGGCACCTACTACCATACCCCGTTCAAAGGCACTTCAATCTTCATGTCTTGCCCATTCACCCTCTGAATGGCACACATACACAATCCGTGTCTCAAAAATCCTTCTTTAACCTGTCTCCTCCCCTTCAATTTACAATGATTGAAGTGGATTTAAAAAGTGACATCAAGAAGGGATCATAGCGTTCACCTGGATTCACCTGGTCAGTCTATGTCATGGAAAGAGCAGGTGTTCTTAATGTTTTGTACACTCAGTGTACGTTCAGTTTATTATGTACACCCATCTAGTACCTGGTCGCACCCCCCTTGCCTCCAGAACAGTCTGAATTCTTCGGGGCATGGAAGCATTGCTCAATTGGTTTCAAGGAACCTAACGTGTGCCAGGAAAACATTCCCCACACCATTACACCACCAGCCTGTACCATTAACACCACCAGCCTGTACCAATAACACCACCAGCCTGTACCATTAACACCACCAGCCTGTACCAATAACACCACCAGCCTGTACCAATAACACCACCAGCCTGTACCATTAACACCACCAGCCTGTACCATTAACACCACCAGCCTGTACCATTAACACCACCAGCCTGTACCATTAACACCACCAGCCTGTACCATTAACACCACCAGCCTGTACCATTAACACCACCAGCCTGTACCATTAACACCACCAGCCTGTACCATTAACACCACCAGCCTGTACCATTAACACCACCAGCCTGTACCATTAACACCACCAGCCTGTACCATTAACACCACCAGCCTGTACCATTAACACCACCAGCCTGTACCATTAACACCACCAGCCTGTACCATTAACACCACCAGCCTGTACCATTAACACCACCAGCCTGTACCATTAACACCACCAGCCTGTACCATTAACACCACCAGCCTGTACCATTAACACCACCAGCCTGTACCATTAACACCACCAGCCTGTACCATTAACACCACCAGCCTGTACCATTAACACCACCAGCCTGTACCATTAACACCACCAGCCTGTACCATTAACACCACCAGCCTGTACCATTAACACCACCAGCCTGTACCATTAACACCACCAGCCTGTACCATTAACACCACCAGCCTGTACCATTAACACCACCAGCCTGTACCATTAACACCACCAGCCTGTACCATTAACACCACCAGCCTGTACCATTAACACCACCAGCCTGTACCATTAACACCACCAGCCTGTACCATTAACACCACCAGCCTGTACCATTAACACCACCAGCCTGTACCAATAACACCACCAGCCTGTACCATTAACACCACCAGCCTGTACCATTAACACCACCAGCCTGTACCATTAACACCACCAGCCTGTACCATTAACACCACCAGCCTGTACCATTAACACCACCAGCCTGTACCATTAACACCACCAGCCTGTACCATTAACACCACCAGCCTGTACCATTAACACCACCAGCCTGTACCATTAACACCACCAGCCTGTACCATTAACACCACCAGCCTGTACCATTAACACCACCAGCCTGTACCATTAACACCACCAGCCTGTACCATTAACACCACCAGCCTGTACCATTAACACCACCAGCCTGTACCATTAACACCACCAGCCTGTACCATTAACACCACCAGCCTGTACCATTAACACCACCAGCCTGTACCATTAACACCACCAGCCTGTACCATTAACACCACCAGCCTGTACCATTAACACCACCAGCCTGTACCATTAACACCACCAGCCTGTACCATTAACACCACCAGCCTGTACCATTAACACCACCAGCCTGTACCATTAACACCACCAGCCTGTACCATTAACACCACCAGCCTGTACCATTAACACCACCAGCCTGTACCATTAACACCACCAGCCTGTACCATTAACACCACCAGCCTGTACCATTAACACCACCAGCCTGTACCATTAACACCACCAGCCTGTACCATTAACACCACCAGCCTGTACCATTAACACCACCAGCCTGTACCATTAACACCACCAGCCTGTACCATTAACACCACCAGCCTGTACCATTAACACCACCAGCCTGTACCATTAACACCACCAGCCTGTACCATTAACACCACCAGCCTGTACCATTAACATCACCAGCCTCTACCATTAACACCACCAGCCTGTACCATTAACACCACCAGCCTGTACCATTACACCACCAGCCTGTACCATTAATACCACCAGCCTGTACCATTAATACCACCAGCCTGTACCATTAACACCACCAGCCTGTACCATTAACACCACCAGCCTGTACCATTAACGCCACCAGCCTGTACCATTAACACCACCAGCCTGTACCATTAACACCACCAGCCTCTACCATTAACACCACCAGCCTGTACCATTAACACCACCAGTCTGTACCATTAACACCACCAGCCTCTACCATTAACACCACCAGCCTGTACCATTAACACCACCAGCCTCTACCATTAACACCACCAGCCTGTACCATTACACCACCAGCCTGTACCATTAACACCACCAGCCTGTACCATTAACACCACCAGCCTGTACCATTAACACCACCAGCCTGTACCATTAACACCACCAGCCTGTACCATTAACACCACCAGCCTGTACCATTAACACCACCAGCCTGTACCATTAACACCACCAGCCTGTACCATTAACACCACCAGCCTGTACCATTAACACCACCAGCCTGTACCATTAACACCACCAGCCTGTACCATTAACACCACCAGCCTGTACCATTAACACCACCAGCCTGTACCATTAACACCACCAGCCTGTACCATTAACACCACCAGCCTGTACCATTAACACCACCAGCCTGTACCATTAACACCACCAGCCTGTACCATTAACATCACCAGCCTCTACCATTAACACCACCAGCCTGTACCATTAACACCACCAGCCTGTACCATTACACCAGCAGCCTGTACCATTAATACCACCAGCCTGTACCATTAACACCACCAGCATGTACCATTAACACCACCAGCCTGTACCATTAACACCACCAGCCTGTACCATTAACACCACCAGCCTGTACCATTAACACCACCAGCCTCTACCATTAACACCACCAGCCTGTACCATTAACACCACCAGTCTTCCATTAACACCACCAGCCTCTACCATTAACACCACCAGCCTGTACCATTAACACCACCAGCCTCTACCATTAACACCACCAGCCTGTACCATTACACCACCAGCCTGTACCATTAACACCACCAGCCTGTACCATTAACACCACCAGCCTGTACCATTAACACCACCAGCCTGTACCATTAACACCACCAGCCTGTACCATTAACACCACCAGCCTGTACCATTAACACCACCAGCCTGTACAATTACACCACCAGCCTGTACCATTAACACCACCAGCCTGTACCATTAACACCACCAGCCTGTACCATTAACACCACCAGCCTGTACCATTAACACCACCAGCCTGTACCATTAACACCACCAGCCTGTACCATTAACACCACCAGCCTGTACCATTAACACCACCAGCCTGTACCATTACACCACCAGCCTGTACCATTAACACCACCAGCCTCTACCATTAACACCACCAGCCTGTACCATTAACACCACCAGCCTCTACCATTAACACCACCAGCCTGTACCATTAACACCACCAGCCTGTACCATTAACACCACCAGCCTGTACCATTAACACCACCAGCCTGTACCATTAACACCAGACTGGATGGGGCCATGGAGTCATGCTGCTTACGCCAAATCCTGACTCTGCTACCAGCATGATGCAACAGGAACCGGAATTTGTCAGACAAGGAAATGTTTTTCCACTCCTCAATTGTCCAGTGTTGGTGATCGCGTGCCCACTGGAGCCGCTTCTTCTTGTTTTTAGTTAATATGAGTGGAACCCCGTGTGGTTCTCTGTAAACCCTAGACACTGTCCTGCATGAAAAGTCCAGGAGGCCGGCCTGTTCTGAGGTACTGGAACCAGCGAGCCTGGCACCGACTATCATACCACGCTCAAAGTCGCTTAGGTTACTCGTTTTGCACGTTCGATCAAACAGTAACTGAATGCCTGTCTACCTGCTCTAAATAGCAAGCCACGGCCACATGACTCACTGTCTGTAGGAGCGAACCATTTTCGTGAATGGGTTGGTGTACCTAATAAACTGTGTATAGCTCTATATTGTGTTACAGTATGAAGAGGTGAACTTAATGTTGTGTCTTGTCTGTGGATGCGTTGCAAATGGGCCCCTATTCCCAATGTAGGGAGTAGGGGCCTTTGGGGATGCTGCCAGTGAGTTAGGGGAGGAGGCATACAGACGTAGTGCCTGGTGATGTCTGTCTGCAGGAGAGCAGGCCAGAGACAGAAGCTTCTTTGTGAGTGGCCAGGCGAGGAGGCGGTACTGTCCCTGGCGTGGTCTTCGTCCCCCTGGGGAATGTTGTGTGTGTAACACACTGTTGTTTCAGCACAGTGCCAGGCCATGCTGCTGTGGGCTCATGTTGTTCTGTTACCACATCTCTCTCAGCACACTGCCAACCTCTCAGCTCAGTCAGAAGGCCACAGCACACAAAACACCTCAGAGGACACATGACACGAGCTCTTTCTATTTTCGCTGGACTCTCTCTCGCTCTCTTTCGCATTCTTTCTCTCACTCTTTCTGTCTTTCTTTCTCTCGCTCTCTCACACTCTCTATCAGTCTATGGAACTTTCCACCTCCGCTGCCTGTCAGCTGACTAGATTATACTGCACGATTGGCTGTGTGTGTGTGTACGTTGCTATGCACGGCAGTATGCACATGCATGATTGAAGAGGGTGACAGAACAAACCACTGGCTGTGAAGACCCAACATTATACATTGATTAAGACATGGCATGTTCTGGGTGACAACCCAATCACAGTTGGCCCATATGAACTACTGAACCTCACCCACCACAGGTATACACACCAGCTTGGACAGCTCTCCAACTTGCATTACAGTCTCTTACATTTTTTTCTTCCCTTTCTCCTCTTTTTCTATCACTCCTTTCTCTCTCTTTCCTTCTCTTGACTGTCTGTCTCTACCACCAACCTCTCACTTCCTGTCCTGTCTGATTGATGGTCTATAAAGGGGGAGGGCGAAAGGGACGTTTGTGTGTGTGTCTTTCAGTCTGGCTGAAGTGTGTAGAACAGTGTGTGTGTGCGTCTGCCTGTGTGTGTGCGTGCGTGCCGTCTGTCTAGCAGCAGTGTGTGCAGGGAGCAGCGTTTGGTAGGAACAGGTCTTTTATCACTGTGTTCATGTGACAGACTCCTCTAGCCCAGAGCCAAACCAAACAAGCAGATTGGAATATATTTCCCCTTTCAATGATACAGCATGGCTAACTCATTTCCTTTGACTGTTGATAGGCTTTTTTCATTCCATTGTTTGTGTCTGGTTCTATCAGGCTGCTTGTTATGGATCCAGCCTCTTAATCAGACTGTTTTTATTTGTGTTATGGAATGCGTACAATTCTAACTTTCTATTCTAACAGGACAACTGCTTATGACTGAGACAGTAGTGGTGCCAAAGTACATGATGATTGTGTGTGTGTGTGTGTGTGTGTGTGTGTGTGTGTGTGTGTGTGTGTGTGTGTGTGTGTGTGTGTGTGTGTGTGTGTGTGTGTGTGTGTGTGTGTGTGTGTGTGTGTGTGTGTGTGTGTGTTAGAGGTCGACCGATTAATCGGCATGGCTGATTATTAGGGCCGATTTCAAGTTTTCATAACAGTTGGTAATCTGCATTTTTGGACACCGATTATGGCCGATTACATTGCATTCTGCAAGGAAACTGTGTGGCAGGCTGACCACCTGTTACACGAGTGCAGCAAGGAGCAAAGGTAAGTTGCTAGCTAGCATTAAACTTATCTTATAAAAAACAATCAATATTCACATAATCACTAGTTAACTACACATGGTTGATGATATTACTAGTTTATCTAGCTTGTCCTGCGTTGCATATAATCGATGCGGTGCCTGTTCATTTATCATTGAATTACAGCCTACTTCGCCAAACGGGTGATGATTTAACAAAAGTGCATTTGTGAAAAAAAGCACAATCGTTGCACGAGTGTACCTAACCATAAACATCAATGCCTTTCTTAAAATCAATACACAGAAGTATATATTTTTTAAACCTGCATATTTAGTTAAAAGATTTTCATGTTAGCAGGCGATATTTACGAGGGAAATTGTGTCACTTCTCTTGAGTTTATTGCACGCAGAGTCAGGGTATATGCAACAGTTTGGGCCACCTGGCTCTTTGCGAATTAATTTGCCAGAATTTCTCATAATTATGACATAACAAGGTTGTGCAATGTAACAGCAATATTTAGACTTAGGGTTGCCACCCGTTCGATAAAATACGGAACGGTTCCGTATTTCACTGAAAGAATAAACGTTTTGTTTTCGAAATGATAGTTTCCGGATTTGACTATATTAATGACCAAAGGCTTGTATTTCTGTGTTTATTATATCATAATTAAGTCTATGATTTGATAGAGCAGTCTGACTGAGCTGTGGTAGGCAGCAGCAGGCTCGTAAGCATTCATTCAAACTTTACTGGGTTTGCCAGCAGCTCCAAGCAATGCTTGGATCACAGCGCTGTTTATGACTTCAAGACTATCAACTCCTGAGATTAGGCTGGCAATACTATAGTGCCCATTCAAACATCCAATATACAAAGGTATATGAAATACAAATGGTATAGAGAGAAATAATTTACGCGTCACAATTCCTATAATAACTACAACCTAAAACATCTTAACTGGGAATATTGAAGAACTGGGAATATTGAACCACAAGCTTTCATATGTTCTGAGCAAGGAACTTAAACGTTAGCTTTTTTACATGGCACATATTGCACTTTTACTTTCTTCTCCAACACTGTGTTTTTGCATTATTTCATCCAAATTAAGCATGTTTCATTATTTATTTGAGACTAAATATATGTTATTTATGTATTATATTAAGTTAAAGTAAGTGTTCATTGTTCATTCAGTATTGTTGTAATTGTCGTTATTACAAATATATATGTATATATATACAGTATATCACAAAAGTGAGTACACCCCTCACATTTTTGTAAATATTTGAGTATATATACTCAAATATATACAAAAATGTGAGGGGTGTACTCACTTTTGTGATATACTGTATATATAAATCGGCCGATTAATCGGTATCGGCTTTTTTTGGTCCTCCAATAATCGGTATCGGCGTTGAAAAATCATAATCGATCGACTTCTAGTTCATGTCTCTGACCTGGCTGTTGTGTTGTGTTCCAGGGAGCTGTGTGAAGTGTAACAAGGCAGTGTACGGAGCCACTGAGGCCTGCCAGGCTATGGGAAGCCTCTATCATGATGTCTGCTTCACCTGCAGCGCCTGCAGTAAGTACTACTACAGTAAACCCTGTCTACCTCACCTACTCTCTCCTTACCTCTAACATGACATACTTTACCTGAAGTAAGTATCCTACCACTTTCCCCCTATATTAATATACTGTATATGTATATAATTATTCAAACAAAAATTGTTATTTATTTTTTATGGATGGTAAAGCGCTTTCAGTGTGAACTTAAACAGATATAAATGATGTAGAAAATATAATGGAGCTATATATTTTAAAATATAATCCATTTTTTGAGAACTAACAATCACCAAAATAAAAACTAGACAGGGACAATCTAAAATTCTAAAAATGGCATGGGGCCCCCATTGATTTTGTTATAATGTTGTTGTTACTCAGATAGCATAAGAACTTAGCTTGGAAATTAGCTTTAAAACTGCACATGTGTCTTTCAGCGTCATGACAAAATGTGTAAAATTGCAGGAATTAGCTAGAAAACAGCAACATGTTGTCTCTGCTGCCAAGAGGACGGCATCTAAAATTCGGCCTCTAGGTAGACCGCGCCATTGGCCACGACCACTACCACGACCACAACCACTACCACATCAGCCACCCCCCAAACCTACTGACCTATATACACAAACCCAACCTGCCTCACTCACTCTTTCCTCACCTTCTGTGTACACGCATGTAGGCACGTTCGCACACACACACACACACACACACACACACACACACACACACACACACACACACACACACACACACACACACACACACACACACACACACACACACACACAGTCACCTAGTCCAGGGTTTCTCAAACTCGGTCCTAGGTGACTCTGAGTACACATTTAGTTTTTTGCCCTAGCACTACACAGCTAATTCAAATAATCAAAACTTAATGATCAGTTGGTAGTTTGAATCAGCTGTGTAGTGCTAGGGCAAAAACCACAATGTGCACCCAGACGTAGGGACCCCAGGACCGAGTTTGGGAAACCCTGACCTAGTCCACCCAGTGTGTTGAACAGGCTCCCATGCAGCTCATGTCAGATCATGTTGCTGTGAGTTGTATTGTATGCTGAGTTCCTGTTCAACTAAATGGAACTGTCACATCATCTCTCCGACACTCATCCCCCGCTCCAGGCACACACACACACACACACACAATACTGCACACATATACACACACCGTCAGCTCCATGATTACAACCAAGGAACTGTGGTGTTTAGTTTCGGGGTGTGTCAGTCTCTCCTTCAGCCCACACAAAGAGAAGAGAATGCCACATCTGAACACACAGACCCTGGGACATGAAGCTATATCACCGCAGCTGCAGTTTAGTGGCTCATTGATTCATCAAATCAATCGATGTGATTCAGTAGTTCACCAACTTTATGGTTCAGCGTCTCACTGATTTAGTGATGTTCAGCTTGGATGGTTCCCTGGCTGCACCAAATTTGCTTCCCCCTGCCCTTGCCTGTCTGTCTCCTCACCTCCCCTGACCTTAGCTTCTCCCATAAATGAGCTTGGCCCTGTCTTTCCACTGTGATCTCCTTACTAGAACTTCAGAGGGATTCCAGAGCCATCCTGTCTAGATGGTTGCTGCTCTGGTATCTATAGATGAATCGACCAATTAAAATCCCCCTGTGGAGATGATCTGTGACCTCTGCCCATGCCCATTAGAGGGCAGTGTGAGGCCTCCTGACCCCTGACCTGAAAGCTCATGCTCTATCATCGCTGATTAACACACCCTGTGTTGTCCTTTATCTTCCCAACCGTTTGTGTGTGTATGTGCGTGCGTGTGTGTGTATGAGAGAGAGAGAGTGTGACTGTGTGAGGCACTAAAAAGAAGAGCCACGGAAGGGAGAAAGTGCATACCTTCCATACCCTTCTCCATCTGAGGGCACAGAGGCTGCGGCCGGCTCCACAGGGAGAGGGACCGGGCCGGGGAGGAATGCATGCGTAGGGGGCCTCGGGGTGGGAGTCCGAGGACAGGACACAGACTGGTGTTATGCCAGCTGGATCCAGGGAGGTAGGGGTGCACGGGGCAGGACAGCAGGACCATTCAGAACTAGCTACCACACACTGTCAAGTTCCATATGCCGGAACACACACACACACACACACACACACACACACACACACACACACACACACACACACACACACACACACACACACACACACACACACACACACACACACACACACACACACACACACACACAGCAACGGTCTTGTTAAGCAGACTCTCCCTCCCCCTTAACCCCTCAACCACCTTCATGGCTCTTTTGTTGCATAACAGAATCTTTAAGACTCTGAACTTAAAATACTTAAAGGGGAATGTCTCCCCCCTTCCTCAAGGTGCCTGGGAGACAGGCAGGGTGGAGGTTGGTGGAGGTTGGGGGAGGCAGGGTGGAGGTAGGGGGGAGGCAGGGTGGAGGTTGGGGGAGGCAGGGTGGAGGTAGTGGGGAGGTAGTGGGGAGGTAGGGTGGAGGTAGTGGGGAGGCAGGGTGGAGGTAGGGGGGAGGCAGGGTGGAGGTAGGGGGGAGGCAGGGTGGAGGTTGGGGGAGGCAGGGTGGAGGTTGGGGGAGGCAGGGTGGAGGTTGGGGGAGGCAGGGTGGAGGTAGTGGGGAGGTAGGGTGGAAGTAGTGGGGAGGTAGTGGGGAGGTAGTGGGGAGGTAGGGTGGAAGTAGTGGGGAGGCAGGGTGGAGGTTGGGGGAGGCAGGGTGGAGGTAGTGGGGAGGCAGGGTGGAGGTAGGGGGGAGGCAGGGTGGAGGTAGGGGGGAGGCAGGGTGGAGGTTGGGGGAGGCAGGGTGGAGGTAGTGGGGAGGTAGGGTGGAAGTAGTGGGAGATAGGGGGGAGGCAGGGTGGAGGTAGTGGGGAGGCAGGGTGGAGGTAGGGGGGAGGCAGGGTGGAGGTAGGGGGGAGGCAGGGTGGAGGTTGGGGGAGGCAGGGTGGAGGTAGTGGGGAGGTAGTGGGGAGGTAGTGGGGAGGTAGGGTGGAAGTAGTGGGAGATAGGGGGGAGGCAAGGGGTGCATTCTTTGTTAGGCAGGAGGATAGTTCAAGCTGCATGTCTAGGACAGAAGACAGAAGACGCATCGCTCACAAAAGGTTCCAGTTAAAGCAGCTTCTAGAAAGATCACAAACATGCCTCTTTAAAGCACCAGCACACAGCAGCCCAAAACCCCACTCAACCCCCTTTAACCCCCTGAACTCCCCTTCACCCAGGGGAGATATGGACTTGTTTGTAAAAGAGGAGAAGGACTTCCAGGTCTAAAGTGGGCTATAGAGTGGGCTTCCAGGTAGTCTATGACAATAATCTGTTGGTCAAGAGAAAGGGCTGTTAGAAGCAGCAACGAAACCAGAAAGTGAGCGGAGGCAGCAAAGCTCCAGTAGGATGCTAAAGCCCAGAGTAGGTGAGAATGAGAGTGAAGGATTGTGGGGGATTACATATCTCAGTCTCAGAGCAGATCAGCAGACTAGACGGCTGGGAAGCCGTGGGGCGGCAGGTAGCCTATTGGTTGGAGCGTTGGACTAGTAACCGAAAGGTTGCAAGATCGAATCCCCGAGCTGACAAGGTAAAAATCTGTTGTTCTGCCCCGAAATAAGGCAGTTAACCTACTGTTCCTAGGCCGTCATTGTAAATAAGATTTTGTTCTTAACTGACTTGCCTAGTTAAATAAAGTTTTTTTTTTAAACGCACTGGACAGGAAGTGGTTTTGGTCGCCATGACGCCTAAGATATTTTTGCCACCATGAATTTTATTTTGCACCATCATTCTCATTCAAATGTCCATCATACAACTTTGGACCAGAGAGAATGGAACACCTTTAATACCAGCACGACTAGAGATATTTGCATCTAAAAAAAGTGTTGTCTTTGACTCCCTCAATAAAGAGGCCCTTTCTCACAAACGTAGAGTCTAAATCTGCCCTCACTACACACAGTTAGGCAGTCATCTCCCAACTTTTCCCAATGGAACTTGATTTGGCATGATTTGATCAAGTGGAGAGTAGCGTATTGTGTTTGTGGACTGGAGCAGGTATTCCCAAACTGGGGTGCGTGTAACATGGCAGGAGATGTTTTGAAATAATTACTGCTTCGCATGCAAGCCAGTGAATTCTATTCGTTACAGCTGGATGAGTCAACAGACGTGGCAGGCCTGACTGGAGCAGGTATTCCCAAACTGGGGTGCGTGTAACATGGCAGGAGATGTTTTGAAATAATTACTGCTTCGCATGCAAGCCAGTGAATTCTATTCGTTACAGCTGGATGAGTCAACAGACGTGGCAGGCCTGACTGGAGCAGGTATTCCCAAACTGGGGTGCGTGTAACATGGCAGGAGATGTTTTGAAATAATTACTGCTTCGCATGCAAGCCAGTGAATTCTATTCGTTACAGCTGGATGAGTCAACAGACGTGGCAGGCCTGGCACAGCTCCTGGTATATGTCAGTTACGTTTATGGGGGGTCAATTAAGGAAGACATCCTCTTCTGGAAACCAGGACAACATGAGAGGATGTTTTTAAAGTACTGGTCATTTTTGTGACATCAAATGGACTATAGTGGTCAAGATGTGTTGGTATCTATACTAATGGCGCAAAATCCATGACAGGGAAACATAGTGGAGTTGTAACGCGTGTGCAAGCAGTTGCTCCTGACGCCACTTGTGTACACTGCAGCATCTACCGAGAGGCTCTTGCTGCCAAGGGAATGCCTGACAGCTTGAAAAACGTTTTGGACACTATAGTGAAAATTGTTAACTTTGTTAAAGCAAGGCCCCTGAACTCTCGTGTATTTTCTGCATTATGCAATGATATGGGCAGCGACCAACATACAGAAGTGCGCTGGTTATCAAGAGGCAAAGTATTGACACGTTTTTTTTAAATTGAGAGACAAGCATAAAGTTTTCTTTACTAACCATGATTTTCACTTGTCTGACCGCTTGCATGATGACGAGTTTCTCACACGACTGGCCTATCTAGGTGATGTTTTTTCTCGCCTGAATGATCTGAATCTAGGATTACAGGGACTCTCCACAACGATATTCAATGTGCAGGACAAAATGGGGGCTATGATTAAGAAGTTGGAGCTCTTTTCTGTCTGCATTAACAAGGACAACACACAGGTCTTTCCATCATTGTATGATTTTTTGTGTACAAATGAACTGAAGCTTACGGACAATGTCAAATGTGATATAGCTGGGTGCTCAATTACGCAGGTACTTTCCCGAAACGGACGACACAAACAACTGGATTCGTTATCCCTTTCATGCCCTGCCCTCCAGTCCACTTACCGATTTCTGAACGAGAGCCTCATCGAAATTGCAACATGCAGTTCTGAGAAAATGTAATTTAATCAGAAGCCAATGCCAGATTTATGAATAGGGCTGCGCTCAGAGTTTCTTGCCTTGGCAAATGACGCTGTTAAGACACTGATGCCCTTTGCAACCACGTACCTCTGTGAGAGTGGATTCTCGGCCCTCACTAGCATGAAAACTAAATAATAATTTAAAATAATTTAAGACTGAGACTCTGTCCAATACAACCTAACATTGCAGAGTTATGTGCATCCTTTCAAGCACACCCTTCTCATTAACCTGTGGTGAGTTATTCATAATTTTAGATGAACAAATAAGGTTTTATATGTAAGATGACTAAATAAAACAAAATGATTTATTATTATATTATTATTATTTGTGCCCTGGTCCTGGTCTTTGTCACTTCCCATGAGCGGGGTTGTGACAAAAACTCACGCTCATTCTTATGTTTAATAAATATATTGTATAGTGTGTGTGTGGCAGGCTTACAATGATGGCAAAAACAACATTTGAGAGTGCGCTGACCCTGGTGCTAGAGGGGGTACGCAGCTGGAGGTTGAATGTTTGAAGGGGTACGGGACTATAAAAAGTTTGAGATGAGACTGGAGGTGGGATGGACTAGAGCTTTTGGCTGAGATGAGACTGGAGGTGGGTTGGACTAGAGCTTTTGGCTGAGATGAGGCTGGGTTGGACTAGAGCTTTTGGCTGAGATGAGACTGGAGGTGGGTTGGACAAGAGCTTTTGGCTGAGATGAGACTGGAGCTGGGTTGGACTAGAGCTTTTGGCTGAGATGAGACTGGAGGTGGGTTGTTTTTTTGTGAGAACAGAAGTGTAATTGTTGCTGTGTCCTGAGCCCAACCAATCCCAACCCACCTTACAACATCAGCCTCTCCAACTAATCTTCTGCCGTTATAGAACACAAGCATGGATTGGATGTGACGTTAGTGTAACGGCTGTTGTCCTCCTCCTCGTCTGAGGAGGAGAAGTTTGAAGGATCGGAGGACCAATGCGCAGCGTGGTAATTGTTCATCTTATTTAATGAAAGTGAACAACTCAAAATACAAAAACAACAGTGAAAACCGAAACAGTTCTATCTGGTGCAGACACACAAAGACTGAAAACACCCACCCACCAAACCCAACAGAAAACAGGCTACCTAAATGTGGTTCCCAATCAGGGACAACGATTGACAGCTGCCTCTGATTGAGAGCCATATCAGGCCAAACACAGAAAACCAACACAGAAATAGAAAACATAGATTACCCACCCAACTCACGCCCTGACCACACTAAAACAAAGAAAATACAAAAGAACTATGGTCAGAACGTGACAGTTAGTGATCTGAAAACTGCTGTGGTTTTATTGCTTGAGGAACCTTGAGGTATTAAATAACGTTTTCACAAGAAAACAGCCCAGGCCTGTGTGTGTTTTCTGTCTCTGAGGCATTTATTATTTATATTAGGGGGGACATAGTCATCATTCTTCTGGAACTCTGTCATTACTGTCAGTGTAACGATCGTCTGTGGTGGTAGAAGGATCGGACCAAAGCGCAGCGTGGTAAGTGTTCATGTCTTTAATATAAATCCAAAACTGAACACAGGAACTAAAACAATAAACGATGATCAAACGAAAGAGTACCGTGTGGCGACAAACACTGACACGGAAACAAACACCCACAAACCAAAAGTGAAACCCAGGCTACCTAAGTATGATTCTCAATCAGGGACAACGATAGACAGCTGCCTCTGATTGAGAATCATACCAGGCCGAACACAAAACCTCAACATAGATAACACACATAGACTGCCCACCCCAACTCACGCCCTGACCATACTAAATAAAGACAAAACAAAGGAAATAAAGGTCAGAACGTGACAGTCAGTACAGTCTTCCTCTGACATTCATTCATCTTATCGTCTCACAAGGCTCTCCTCTCTCTCTCTCTCTCTCTCTCTCTCTCTCTCTCTCTCTCTCTCTCTCTCTCTCTCTCTCTCTCTCTCTCTCTCTCTCTCTCTCTCTCTCTCTCTCTCTCTCTCTCTCTCTCTCTCTCTCTCTCTCTCTCTCTCTCTCTCTCTCTCTCTCTGTCTCTGTCTCTGTCTCTGTCTCTGTCTCTCTCTCTGTCTCCCTCTCTCTCTGTCTCTCTCTCTCTCTCTCTCTCTCTCTCTCTCTCTCTCTCTCTCTCTCTGTCTCTCTCTCTGTCTCTGTCTCTGTCTCTGTCTCTGTCTCTGTCTCTGTCTCTGTCTCTGTCTCTGTCTCTCTGTCTCCCTCTCTCAATTCAATTCAATTCAAGGGGCTTTATTGGCATGGGAAACATGTGTTAACATTGCCAAAGCAAGTGAGGTAGATATTATACAAAAGTGAAATAAACAATACAAATTAACAGTAAACATTACACATACAGAAGTTTCAAAACAATAAAGACATTACAAATGTTATATTATATATATACAGTGTTGTAACAATGTACAAATGGTTAAAGCACACAAGTTAAAATAAATAAGCATAAATATGGGTTGTATTTACAATGGTGTTTGTTCTTCACTGGTTGCCCTTTTCTTGTGGCAGCAGGTCACAAATCTTGCTGCTGTGATGGCACACTGTGGAATTTCTCCCAGTAGATATGGGAGTTTATCAAAATTGGATTTGTTTTCAAATTCTTTGTGGATCTGTGTAATCTGAGGGAAATATGTCTCTCTAATATGGTCATACATTGGGCAGGAGGTTAGGAAGTGCAGCTCAGTTTCCACCTCATTTTGTGGGCAGTGTGCACATAGCCTGTCTTCTCTTGAGAGCCATGTCTGCTTACGGCGGCCTTTCTCAATAGCAAGGCTATGCTCACTGAGTCTGTACATAGTCAAAGCTTTCCTTAAGTTTGGGTCAGTCACAGTGGTCAGGTATTCTGCCACTGTGTACTCTCTGTTTAGGGCCAAATAGCATTCTAGTTTGCTCTGTTTTTTTGTTAATTCTTTCCAATGTGTCAAGTAATTATCTTTTTGTTTTCTCATGATTTGGTTGGGTCTAATTGTGCTGTTGTCCTGGGGCTCTGTGGGGTGTGCTTGTGTTTGTGAACAGAGCCCTAGGACCAGCTTGCTTAGGGGACTCTTCTCCAGGTTCATCTCTCTGTAGGTGATGGCTTTGTTATGGAAGGTTTGGGAATCGCTTCCTTTTAGGTGGTTGTAGAATTTAACGGCTCTTTTCTGGATTTTGATAATTAGTGGGTATCGGCCTAATTCTGCTCTGCATGCATTATTTGGTGTTCTACGTTGTACACGGAGGATATTTTTGCAGAATTCTGCATGCAGAGTCTCAATTTGGTGTTTGTCCCATTTTGTGAAATCTTGGTTGGTGAGCGGACCCCAGACCTCACAACCATAAAGGGCAATGGGCTCTATGACTGATTCAAGTATTTTTAGCCAGATCCTAATTGGTATGTTGAAATTTATGTTCCTTTTGATGGCATAGAAGGCCCTTCTTGCCTTGTCTCTCAGATCGTTCACAGCTTTGTGGAAGTTACCTGTGGTGCTGATGTTTAGGCCGAGGTATGTATAGTTTTTTGTGTGCTCTAGGGCAACGGTGTCTAGATGGAATTTGTGGTCCTGGTGACTGGACCTTTTTTGGAACACCATTATTTTGGTCTTACTGAGATTTACTGTCAGGGCCCAGGTCTGACAGAATCTGTGCAGAAGATCTAGGTGCTGCTGTAGGCCCTCCTTGGTTGGTGACAGAAGCACCAGATCATCAGCAAACAGTAGACATTTGACTTCGGATTCTAGTAGGGTGAGACCGGGTGCTGCAGACTGTTCTAGTGCCCGCGCCAATTCGTTGATATATATGTTGAAGAGGGTGGGGCTTAAGCTGCATCCCTGTCTCACCCCACGACCCTGTGTGAAGAAATGTGTGTGTTTTTTGCCAATTTTAACGGCACACTTGTTGTTTGTGTACATGGATTTTATAATGTCGTATGTTTTACCCCCAACACCACTTTCCATCAATTTGTATAGCAGACCCTCATGCCAAATTGAGTCGAAGGCTTTTTTGAAATCAACAAAGCATGAGACAAAGCATCTCTCTGTCTCTCTGTCTCTCTGTCTCTCTGTCTCTCTGTCTCTCTCTCTCTCTCTCTCTCTCTCTCTCTCTCTCTCTCTCTCTCTCTCTCTCTCTCTCTCTCTCTCTGTCTCTCTCTCTCTCTCTCTCTCTCTCTCTGTCTCTCTCTCTCTCTCTCTCTCTCTCTCTCTCTCTCTCTCTCTGTCTCTCTCTCTCTCTCTCTCTGTCTCTCTGTCTCTCTGTCTCTCTGTCTCTCTCTCTCTCTCTCTCTCCAAAAAGACAGGAATGTGAAGAAGTGTTCATCCCCCATTCCATCCATCACTCTTTTCTTCGTTCCTAAGGGAAATGAAGGGGAAAATAGGGTTATTAAATTATGATTATTCAAGGGACAGTTTTGCACCTTTTCCTGATGCAGAGATGGTTGTCTTGTTGTTGTAACGATTGCCTTTCTGACCTTGATATTGTCAGTTTATCCCACTGAAGTACAAGGAGGATAGGCATGTCATATGGCACTTATTACAAAGGAATGTTACATTCCATTCAAATCAGATCAATGTAATTCAATTAAATGTTGTACATGATAAGACCGTTAGTTCCGAGTTTTGTCAGGAAGCTTGGCCAGTTTCATAATGCTACTGCATGCGTAGGTTCAAAGCCTTGATAGAAGTACAGCACAGGATGTCTCATTGTTTGGCTCTATCCATGTCCTTAAGAGGATCAAAACCTTTCAGATGGCTGCTGTGGGCTTTCAGGAGATCTACTGTGATTTAGTGTCTATTATTGTTACCCCTGAGAGGGTCCCATATGACATTACAAGTTTTTAGGATAATGTGGGTTCTGGGTTTATCGTGGATTTAGAGTTAAAGTACCAGAGAGGAGGAATCAGTGGAAAGTCTTAGGGGTCACTAGGGTCATGTTCAGTAGGGGAGAAAACGTTTTGAAACTCAGGGGAAACGGGGAGGTACTACCTGAACTTCAGTGTTCTTATTGGCCAAAACTACCTGAAATGTCCAATAAGAACACACATGTCCATTTTCCATTGCACAAGGTTTCGCTACAGTGTGCCCTAGCTGTTTGTCTGAACTCTGCTGCCCCCTCAATGCCATGTTCAGGTCACCACTGGTATCAAGTGCTCTGCTCTTCTCTCCATCCCAGGCCTGTTGTGTTAAGACCCCCATTTCCTCAGCCAGCCATCTCTGACAATGAGACCTCTGAATAAAACATGTTAGTTCCTAATCGCTTAGTGATTATTTTAGCACCATCGCTCTACTCGCCTTCCGCCATTTTTGATTAGTCTAACGTGTGTAGCTAATAGCTCTGTGGCAGCCAGGAGATGAAGAAGGCTCCCATTCACTAGTGTTAACCCTCCTCCCTCTCTCCCCCCGTCCCTCCTTCACCTCCTCCCTGAAAATGTGTGGAATGTTTCCCCTTCCTGTGGGATGGGCTGTAGGGGGGGGGGGGGGGGGGAGAGAAGAGAAGGGGGTATTTTATGAAGGAGAGGAGGAGAGGGGGATTCAGACAGACAGGATGTGCACTCGGTATGTGGAGTGATCTTGGAGAGAACAGACAGAAAGCAGGAAAGGAGAGGGAAAGAAGAAGAGCTAGCGCTGCCTCTGGGCCTGAGGCCTGGGTCTCACTCACTCTCTCTCTGTCTCTTTCTCTTTGCCACGTGAAGCAAACCATTAGAGAACTCTGTTTTAATCAGTTACGCTCTGTTTAGTCATTGTATTCAATCACACCATTTTCTCCTCATGTGCTAGTGATTGTCTCAGCGAGGTCCCAGGTGTGTTCCCAGTAGTTCCCAGTGTAGCAGAAAGCTGCCCAACCAGGCCAGTCTCTCTCTGAAGCAGATTAAATCAAGAGGCTGCTACAGTAATAGACTCAGTGTTTATTTGAGTTGGTGTCTGGGAATTAGCAAGACTTAATGGATTCTGTCTGACGTTCTGGAGCCTTTGAACGGAAATAAGTTACCACAGCGCTTCTGGGCATTCTTCTGGTGTGATTTAGGGGAGATGTATAGGGCTCATTAGCCTGGTCCCAGATCAATTTGTGCTGTCAAATAGATCTGAGACCAGGCTAGGATTTCATATGGAGTTCACACATCTCTCCGAATACTCCCAGATGTCTCCTGTAGAGGTCGACCGATTAATCGGAATGGCCGATTAATTAGGGCCGATTTCAAGTTTTCATAACAATCGGAAATCGGTATTTTTGGGTGCCGATTTTGCCTATATATATATATATATTTTTTTTTTACACCTTTATTTCATCTTTATTTAACTAGGCAAGTCAGTTAAGAACACATTCTTATTTTCAATGACGGTCTAGGAACAGTGGGTTAACTGTCTTGTTCAGGGGCAGAATGACAGATTTTTACCTTGTCAGCTCGGGGGATCCAATCTTACAACCTTACTGTTAACTAGTCCAACGCTCCACCTGCCTCTCATTTAACAAAAGCGCATTGGGAAAAAAGCACAATCGTTGGACGACTGTACCTAACCATAAACACCAATGCCTTTCTTAAAATCAATACACAGAAGTATATATTTTTAAACCTGCATATTTAGCTAAAAGAAATCCAGGTTAGCAGGCAATATTAACCAGGTGAAATTGTGTAATTTCTCTTGCGTTCATTGCACGCAAAGTCAGGGTATATGCAACAGTTTGGGCCGCCTAATTTGCCTGGCTCATTGCGAACTAATTTGCTAGAATTTTACGTAATTATGACATAACATTGAAGGTTGTGCAATGTAACAAGAATATTTAGACTTATGGATGCCATCCGTTAGATAAAATACCGAACGGTTCCGTACTTCACTGAAATAATAAACGTTTTGTTTTCGAAATGATAGTTTCCGGATTCGACCATATTAATGACCAAAGGCTCGTATTTCTGTGTGTTATTATGTTATAATTAAGTCTATGATTTGATAGAGCAGTCTGACTGAGCGATGGTGGGCAGCAGCAGGATCGTAAGCATTCATTCAAACAGCACTTTCGTGCGTTTTGCCAGCAGCTCTTCGTTGTTTATGACTTCAAGCCTATCAGCCTAATGGCTGGTGTAACCGATGTGAAATGGCTAGCTAGTTAGCGGGGTAGCGCTAATAGCGTTTCAAACGTCAGTCGCTCTGAGACTTGGAGTGGTTGTTCCCCTTGCTCTGCATGAGTAACGCTGCTTCGAGGGTGGCTGTTGTCGATGTGTTCCTGGTTCGAGCCCAGGTAGGGGCGAGGAGAGT
Organism: Salvelinus alpinus; assembly: GCF_045679555.1. Classification (NCBI taxonomy): domain Eukaryota; kingdom Metazoa; phylum Chordata; class Actinopteri; order Salmoniformes; family Salmonidae; genus Salvelinus; species Salvelinus alpinus. Next base: position 40,000,839 of record NC_092089.1, on the reverse strand, counting down.
GACGGAAGCTATACTGTTACACTGGCAATACTATAGTATAAGAACATCCAATAGTCAAAGGTATATGAAATACAAATGGTATAGAGAGAAATAGTCCTATAAATACTATATTAACTACAACCTAAAACCTCTTACCTGGGAATATTGAAGTTTCATGTTAAAAGGAACCACCAACTTTCATATGTTCTCATGTTCTGAGCAAGGAACTCAAATGTTAGCTTTTTTACATGGCACATATTGCACTTTTACTTCTCCAACACTTTGTTTTTGCATTATTTAAACCAAATTGAACATGTTTCATTATTTATTTGAGGCTAAATAGATTTTTATTGATGTATTATATTAAGGTAAAATAAGTGTTAATTCAGTATTGTTGTAATTGTCATTATTACAAATACATTTTTAAAAATCGGCCGATTAATCGGTATCGGCTTTTTTGGTCCTCCAATTATCGGTATCGGCGTTGAAAAATCATAATCGGTCGACCTCTAGTCGCCTGTGTGATCTGCTACAATTTGGTAAAAGTAATGTTTGGTCTAATCATGGTCAGACAGTTTGGTCTCATGGTTGGGCCCAGCCCGAACTGTTGAGTGTTGTTTCAGTTAAGTTTATATTCTAAAAGCCCATCTCTGTTCTTCGTCCCAGGCAGAAGGCTACGGGGGAAAGCATTTTACTACGTCGGTGGGAAGGTGTTCTGTGAAGAGGACTTTCTGGTAAGTAGTCCATCTGGATACTGTATCTAGAACCCTGCATAGTTTAGCAGTATGTGAATAGAGTATTATCTATATTTCTGACAGCAGATGTGTCTTCCACTGTGTGCTACCATGACTATATGTGACCGTGACCTCTGGACTCCAGATTATAGTTTAAATTTGATTTCTTCACCTCGTGGCCCAAGTTCAAGTTTCTAAGAGATTCTGGATCAGTTTACTCCTGTAGGGGCATTAGGGAGGGGGTCTGGTAACTGGAGCTAGTACTTATCCATGTTTTAGAGGCATACGCCCCTGGGCATTGCACAGTGACACCTTGTATAAAGAAGAACGAGCAGGAGGACCCATGTTTACCTCAGCTGCCCTGTCACAACAACACGCTCCAGTACATTACAGTTTGTCCGTTACTAGTCGATTAAATCAGTTGTCCTACTGTCTCTGTGCTGCTAATGAGTCTAACTTATCTCGCCTGGTGTTAGAGGACTATTTCTGGACATGGTTGTATTTATCCCTAATTAAACATTAAGTTGATGTGGGAGAATTCCCCCATGTATCATATGAGGTGGACTGGGCTCATATGAGAAGAAGACTAAGAGTCAGTCTAAGATGCCAGCAGTTTCTTATGAGATGATGTAACCTCACTGTCCTCCCCTCTCCTCTGTCTGTTCCAGTATTCTGGATTCCAGCAGTCTGCAGACAAGTGTAACGCATGCGGACATCTGATCATGGATATGGTGAGTGTGAGTGTAAGTGAGTGTAAGTGAGTGTAAGTGAGTGTAAGTGAGTGAGTGAGTGTGTGAGTGTGTGCCCTCCATCAGTGTTTTGAGCAGCAGAAACATGGAGTCACTCCTCCCTCAGAGAACTTCCTGTGGGCACATCTGGAGAAAGCTTAGGAGGAAGTGGTGGTTTCAGGACACACACACACACACACACACACACACACACACACACACACACACACACACACACACACACACACACACACACACACACACACACACACACACACACACACACACACACACACACACACACACACACACACACACACACTAGGGTAAAACCAGGACACATAGAGAGAATATAAAACCCAAGTTCAGTAGTCATCAGCAGGTGTAGTAACACATGAAGGATTTACCATGACATGGCTTTACACATGTTAACCATACAGAGCTGTAGCAGGGGGGGTCAGATCTGTTTTCCTATTATCACTGTCTCTCTCTCCAACACACTGCTTCCCTCAGCTACTAACTCACTGTAAGACAGTCAACTCTATACTCTGTGGATGAGTGATCAGCGATCCACTACTTGTTAGATATGATAAAGCATTGAAATTCTCTCTCTTTCACTCTCCTTCTCTCGCTCTCTCTATCCCCTTATCTCTCTGTCCCTCTCTCCGTTGCCCCTTCTCTGTCTCTGTCTCTCTCTCCTTCACCCCTTCTCTCTCTCTCTCTCCCTCTCTACCCCTCTCTCTCTCCCTCTCCCCTTCTCTCTTTCTGTCTCTCCATCCACCCTCTCTCTTTCTCTCTCCCCTTCTCTTTCTCTCTCGCTCCCCTCTCTTTCTATCTCTCCCCCTCCACCTCTATAGATCCTGCAGGCCCTTGGGAAGTCCTACCACCCTGGCTGTTTCCGTTGTGTCATCTGTAACGACAGTCTGGACGGAGTGCCCTTCACTGTGGACACAGAGAACAAGATTTACTGTGTCAAAGACTACCACAGGTACATGGGTACAACCGTTATGAACACTGCAAAACATAAACATATTAGTTTAACTGGCGCTAACAATACGGCCAGAAGTCATGTTTCTATAACAGAAGTCAGCGGCAGTTCCATTTGGACATAGCAGGATCAGGTTTTTGCCACGTGGAGAGGAAGGGGGAGAGAGATGTTAGGTAGGAAGGGATGAGTCTCCTGTGGAAGAGCAAAGGGAGTAGCAGCATGGGGTCACCTCAGCCAAGCACAACAAACACACTGAATCAGGAATCTGGTCACAATGGAATCCACAGCAGCCGGCCAGGCCAGACCAGGGCAACAGCCCACTATACTGACAGAACCATGGAGAAAGTAAGAGCCATGGGCCTTATGCTAGAGCAATCAGATCTCACTGTACTGAAGCCCAGATGTCTTTTCCCGCCTATTCATGATTAATCGTCACTAGCATTCATTCACTAGCATACTGTTGCTTTGATTAAAGGGATAGTTCCCCCAAATTACAAAATGACACATTGGTTTCCTTAACCTATAGGCAGTCTATGGACAAGGTATGACATCAATCAATGCTCAAACCCTCTTAGGCCTCACTCCCCCCTATCTGAGATATCTACTGCTGCCCTCATCCTCCACATACAACACCTGTTCTGCCAGTCACATTCTGTTACCAAGGTCCCCAAAGCAGACACATCCCTGGGTCGCTCCTCTTTTCAGTTAGCTGCAGCTAGCGACTGGAACGAGCTGCAACAAACACTCAAACTCGACAGTTTTATCTCAATCTCGTCATTCAAAGACTCAATCATGGACACTCTTACTGACAGTTGTGGCTGCTTTGCGTGATGTATTGTTGTCTCTACCTTCTTGCCCTTTGTGCTGTTGTCTGTGCCCAATAATGTATGTACCATGTTTTATGCTGCTACCATGTTGTGTTGCTACCATGTTGTTGTTATGTTGTGTTGCTACCATGCTGTGTTGTCATGTGTTGCGTCCTTGCTATGTTGTTGTCTTAGGTCTCTCTTGTTGTGATGTGTGTCAAGCCCCCGTCCCCGCAGGTGGCCTTTTGGTAGGCCTTCATTGTAAATAAGAATTTGTTCTTAACGGACTTGCCTAGTTCAATAAAGGTTAAATAAAAATGTTTTGGTTTAGTTTCCCTGTCACTGCTTCCACATGCTAACATTTTAGCATTCGTTGCGCCAATCCCATTGAAGTCATGAAACCGATATTAGCATTTTTCGTGCATCATGTCCAAATCATCATTTGGCTCCCGAGTGGCACAGCGGTCTAAGGCACTGCATCTCAGTGCTAGAGGCATCACTACAGATCCTGGTTCGATTCCAGGCTGATCACAACCGGCTGTGATTGGGAGTCCCATAAGGCGGCGCACAATTGGCCCAGCGTCGTCCGGGTTTGGCCGGGGTAGGCCGTCATTGTGAATAAGAATTTGTTCTTAACTGACCTGCCCAGTTAAATAAAGGTCAAATAAAAATGTAAAATTAAATTAATAAAATATTGTGAAGCTTAACAGTTACATTTTAGTGACTTACAAGTGAAATTTGGTTTAAGTGCCTTGCTCAAGGTCACATCACCAGATTTTCACCTAGTCAGCTCGGGGATTCGAACCAGCATCCTCAACAAAGTCACTTATAGATGCTTTGAACATGATATGAAAAAAATGCTAATATTGGTCCCATGACTTGAATGGGATTTGTGCTACAAATGCTAAAACGTTAGCATGTGGAAACAGTGCCAAAGAAACTAAACCAAAGCATGGATTGCTGTTATACCTTGTCCATAGACTGTTACAGGATAAGGAAACTATGTGTAATTTTGTAATTTGGCTGAACTATCCCTTTAACGCAATTCAAAGTCAGTGGTGTTACACTGGGCTATTAACACAATAATACTCTTATAAATACTGCACAGAGTGCAGGAAAAACAGGAATTTAATACGGATACCCTATTACGCATATATCTAGGACAAGAAATGTGTGTGGTTTCTCAATCAGACCTAGTCATGCACACTACACTGAGACAGCCTTTGTTTTACAGACTCAGACATTCAGGTGCCAGCCAGCTGCACACGGTGTGTGTGTCTGTGTGTGTGGGGAAAGAATGAATGTATTTTTCTGGACTGGTTGTATCACGTGTGAGGCTGAGCCAGCACATCTGCAGACCTGGAGACTCACCACCTCTCCTTAGCAGTCGCAACGCTCTCATGCACACACACACTGAAGGGGAGAGAGGGGGAGAGAAGGAGAGAAGGGGCAAAGGAGGAGAGAATGGGCAAAGGGGGGACTAGTGAAAGTGTTAGAAGTATTAACCTGAAAAAAGAGTAACAGATACAAGTGCTGTATCTATATCAAGCCTGGTGGTCTTTCTGTAGGGAACCAGTATAAACCAGACATATATTTTCAGTCTGAAACTGTTATTATTTCTATCAATTGATTTATCTTCGTTGTTCTCTCGTTTTCTCAGGGTCTTGGCCCCCAAATGTGCTGCATGTAACCAGCCCATTCTGCCTTCAGAGGTAAGCTCACTTTGAACACAACATCTTCAAGTAATAGCCTAAGGACTTACATTATATACAACCATAAAATAGGTGTTTTTCTGATCATCTGCATGTCATGTATGACAAAATACCTAATTGATCGGTTGACTAATAGTATAATTAACAGGGCCTGGAATGGTTCCTGTCTGCAAAGTGATTTCAACAGGAAGAACTCCTGTCCGTAGTAATGATGAATGATAATCAAAATGTTCAGGCATATATTATGGTTTACGATGCAAACACTTCCACTCCCATCCCATGTCGATATAGACAGTCACATTGCAACCCCTGACCTGATTCCCTCAGGGTAAAGATTGATAACCAACCCCAGTGTTGAACCTGAGACAGGAGCCAGATGTGAGGAGAGAGTTCCTCTGGCATAGCAAATGATTAAGTGTCCTACTGAGGCAGTAGCAAACATAAAGATTCCTACTGAGGCAGTAGAAAACGATCAAGTATCCGACTGAGGCAGTAGGAAACGATCAAGAATCCTACTGAGGCAGTAGCAAACGATCAAGTATGCTACTATCCTAGGTCAGGCTCTAGTGCAAGAGAAGGAGGAGGAGGAAGGGGTGTGCTGTGTTTTAACATGTTTCATATGAGCAGGTATCCCTTTAAGCAACTGTTTGGATGTAGAGGGACTTGAAAGGGATCTCAGGCATGATGATCATCTTTCCATCTTTAAACATTTGGAACTCGTCTCTGAAGTCTCGCTCTCTCCTGAGCCAAGCAAGCTGCAGTCAGGATTCAGGAAGACGTACATTTTCACAGCTATTTACTCAGTCTAAGGTCTGGGCTGTAACAATAAACCAAACTGATAACAGACCTGGGAACATCTCTTGTTGTAATGGCTGCCAAAGTTACACGCAGGTCAGCAGACACCCCCCCCCCCCCCCAAACATTTTATTTATTTATTTAGTGCTTGATTGAGCTGGCGCAATGGAACCAATTGAATAGTCCCAAAAGAGCAAACCCAGACGATCTGGCACTCCATTCAGGCTCAATCAAACTATCAAAGTATCTGAAAGAGCGCTATTTAAACCAGAGGCCCTGCTAGGACACCATCCACTGAGGTGTAGATTCAGGGCTGGGCTTCTATTGGACACCTCTGTGTGTAGGCCTACGTGGGGTGGTTTTGGGAGGGGTGTTGTTTGCCTATTTTAGTGTGTGATTCAGATGCAGGCACTGCAGCCTACGCCTCACTCAGTGCATGACTGTTACCCTAAACATTATCCCTCCCTCTTAAAAAAATGTCCAAAATTAGAGTTGACTCTACAGGAATGTTGCCCCTCACTGAGGCTATAAGGGTAGAATTCAGAGCAGGGGGGCAGTTTGTGTTGGACGTGCACGTACGTTGTCATGGAAAAGGCCAGATAAATTCATGCCTGCTAGCAGGTGGTTTGTAGAAGGGACCACAGTGCAGTACAAGGGGGGGAGTTTAGAATAGCTTTAATTTAATGTGTATAACTGGTTTTAAATGAGTTGATAGCTGAAAATCTTCCATGTACCCTCCTGCTGAGTGTGTCTGGCTGATATAGAATATAAGAAGTCAGTTAGCTGAATAGTTAATTCTATCATAATGTCAGTTCTGACAAGTCTTACTTTATTATCACATAACAATGGTATATAACCACATGTCCATGATGAATAGCTTGTGTGATGATGGTAATAATTGGTGAAAGTCTGATATATATGGAACATTCCAGCTGTAGTACCTGCCCTCTGAAGCTGTAGCAGGCTGAACCCAGACTGTCTGTCAGAAACTGACTGTTGGTTAGCCATATGTTGTGTAGAAACGTGTCCTTAGGCCAACACCAGAATTCTGGACAGTACTGTGAACCTTCACCTGAGAAAACAGCCAGGTGTCAAAGACGCATATGGGTGTCTTTGACACCTGGCTGTTTTCTCAGGTGAAGGTTCACAGTACTGTCCAGAATTCTGGTGTTGGCCAAAGGACACGTTTCTACACAACTATTTGTAGGCCTATTTCAAATGTTGTTTGTTTGTAAAGGTTGGAAGTAAAAGGACACATATGGATGTCAGGACAAAGCCTAATTAGCTTGCCTGCTGGTTGATATATCAGCAGTAATTAGCTTACTGTACCTGTTAGCAATCATGGCTAACTATAGCTGAAAAAGAATCAGGCTAAATGAAAAAGCAATGGACAGAGGCCTATAACGTAAAGGGATATTTTTATCAATGGATGCTCAGCATGTAAAAACAAATGTACTGTTGGCTATCTAAGGATCTCAACAGTCCTCTCTGAAGGTGGATATCTCAAGTTAGTGGTGGTCAATCTATCATTTGAGTATTGACTTCTGTCATTGTTATGATTATGTCACTGATGGATTCCATCATTTTGGTGTTGTGACATCATAATACATGCTATTAGAGGCATAGAATTACATATAGGTTGTTATCAATAAAACGTCACACACCATTAATTGGATATTTGAGTGATCTAAAATAGAAGTGAATTATACCTTACAAGAATGAGAGGTTTAGGTTAATTTCCCATCCTTTGTGGGCTCTGCTTGTCAAGCAGCAGAAGGGCGCATTTGCCAATGTAAGCCTATTGTTAGCTGATAATGTTTACATTGCAAGCTACCGGTAGAAGCTTTGTACAGTTGGATAAACATAGTGTTAAGTAGACCTTATGCACTTTCTTCTCCAACCGACGTAGGCCTACCTAGTGAAGTTAGCTAACATTAACCCTTTTCAACAGCTAGCTACATGCCAAATGGATCGGCTACCCTCATGAATCTGAAAATACATGATCAATTGATGTTTACTGATCATGAAAGCATGCAGTTACTTGCTGTATAACTCTGATAGAGCTAAATGTGGAGTAATCTGAACTGTGTAGTTCTGACTATACTCTTCAAGGTGATGGTATTAAAACCAAATAGTTATAACATTTAACAACCCCTTTGTCACGTTCTGACCATAGTTCTTTTGTGTTTTCTTTGTTTTAGTGTTGGTCAGGACGTGAGCTGAGTGGGCATTCTATGTTGTGTGTCTAGTTTTCCGTTTCTATGTTTGGCCTAATATGGTTCTCAATCAGAGGCAGGTGTTAGTCATTGTCTCTGATTGGGAACCATATTTAGGTAGCCTGTTTTGTGTTGGGTTTTGTGGGTGGTTGTTTTCTGTCTTTGTGTCTATGCACCAGATAGGACTGTTTCGGTTTTTTCACGTTTTGTTGTTTTTGCATTTTGTAGTGTTCACGTTGATGGTCTTTATTAAACATGATGAACATTGGCTACGCTGCGCTTTGGTCCTCTCCTTCGTCCACAGAAGAAAACCTTTACAGAACCACCCACCACAAAAGGACCAAGCAGCGTGTAAACGGGCAGCAGCGGCAGCGGCAGCGGAAGCAGCAGCAGCGATGTCAGGATTCCTGGACATGGGAAGACGAGTTGGACGGCAAAGGACCCTGGGCAGAGCCAGGGGAATATCGCCGCCCCAAGGCAGAGCTGGAGGCAGCGAAAGCAGAGAGGCGGCATTTTGAGGAGCTAGCTAGGCAGCAGAATCTGGATTATACCACTTGGGAGGAGATAGACAGGTGGTCGATCGATCCAGAGAGAGTGCCGGAGCCCGCCTGGGATTTGCTGGAGCAGTGCGAGGAGGGATACCGGCAAATGAGGTTAGCACGACGGCGCGGTAGGAAGCACGAGTGGCAGCCCCAAAAATGTATTGGGGGGGGGCACAGCTGGGTGCGTGCCGGTACCACGCACCAGGCTTATAGTGCGCCTCGAGAGTCCAGTGTGCCCTGTTCCTGCTCCCCGCACTCGCCTAGTGGTGCGTGTCTCCAGTCCGGTACTACCAGTTCCGGCACCACGCACCAGGCCTACTGTGCGCCTCAGCAGGCCAGAGTCTGCCGTCTGTCCAGCGCCGCCTGAGCTGTCCGTCTGCCCAGCGCCATCTGAGCTGCCCGTCTGCCCAGCGCCGCCTGCGCTGCCCGTCTGCCCAGCGCTGCCCGTCTGCCCAGCGCCGCCTGCGCTGCCCGTCTGAGCTGCCCTTTTGCCCAGCGCCGTCTAAGCTGCCCGTCTGCCCAGCGCCGTCTGAGCTGCCCGTCTGCCCAGCGCCATCTGAGCTGCCCGTCTGTCCTGAGCCGCCAGAGCCGCCCGCCAGTCAGGAGCCGCCAGAGCCGCCCGCCAGTCAGGAGCCGCCAGAGCCGCCCGCCAGTCAGGAGCCGCCAGAGCCGCCCGCCAGTCAGGAGCCGCCAGAGCCGCCCGCCAGTCAGGAGCCGCCCGCCAGTCAGGAGCCGCCAGAGCCGCCCTTCAGTCTGGAGCCGCCCTTCAGTCCGGAGCCGCCCTTCAGTCCGGAGCCGCCCTTCAGTCCGGAGCCGCCCTTCAGTCCGGAGCCGCCTTTCAGTCATGAGCTGTCCTCAGCCATGAGCTACCCCTCAGTCCTGAGCTACCCCTCAGTCATGAGCTACCTCTCAGTCATGAGCTACCCCTCAGTCCAGAGCTACCCCTCAGTCACGAGCTACCCCTCAGTCACGAGCTACCCCTCAGTCACGAGCTACCCCTCAGTCACGAGCTACCCCTCAGTCACGAGCTACCCCTCAGTCACGAGCTACCCCTCAGTCACGAGCTACCCCTCAGTCCTGAGCTGCCCCTCAGTCCGGAGCTGCTTCTTCAGTCCAGAGGCGTCTTTCGGTTCAGAAGTGTCCCTCATTCCTGTGGGCCCATTTAGTAGGGTTCCCAGGCCAGGGTCGGCGGCGAGGGTCGCCGCTCAAAGGAGGACACTAAAGCGGACAAAGACTATGGTGGAGTGGGGTCCACGTCCTGCGCCTGAGCCGCCACCGCGGACAGATGCCCACCCAGACCCTCCCCTATAGGTTCAGGTTTTGCGGCCGGAGTCTGCACCTTGGGGGGGGGGTACTGTCACGTTCTGACCATAGTTCTTTTGTGTTTTCTTTGTTTTAGTGTTGGTCAGGACGTGAGCTGAGTGGGCATTCTATGTTGTGTGTCTAGTTTTCCGTTTCTATGTTTGGCCTGAAAACCGTTACACCCTTAAAAACAGCATGTAGTTGTCAATGGTTTTAGTGGTGCTGGGGGCTCCTTGCCCCCCAGCAGGCAAATCGAACGTTTGGCTCCTTATTGTAACGTTTTATTGATAACAACCTATAGAATCCCATTTGAATAGGATGTCTTTGGTTACAGGACTCTGATTGGCTGATGCATTTCCCACTGTCACCTGCACCTGCAGAAGATGAAAAGTGCTCTGAATTGAATGCACTCTGTTACTGCCAACATCTACTTACGGTTTTGTCCATAAACCAACAAACAAAACAACTTTGCTGATAACTACTGATGAAAAATGTACATACTATGACTGTGATAAGTGGTTGTCTCACCCATAGAATCATTTAATAGGATCTCTATGGTCTCAACTATCTTAAGATGCACTAGCTGTAAATCGCTCTGGATAAGAGAGGCTGCTAAATATCTACATTTTTTATATATCATTTTAAAAGTCCACTGAACAGAGCCACCTGTCACATTTCTCCCACACCTGACATTGGCCGCAGGAAAAAATGGAGAGTTGTCCGGGCCATGCATGCCATGTTTAACTGTTTTAAATGAACCGATCCAGCCTATACTGATAGCTACTCTAGTTCAGTGGACACTGAAAAGGCTGTCTGTTTGTCTCCACAGGGCTCTGATGAAACCATCCGAGTGGTATCCATGGATAAAGACTACCACGTGGAGTGCTATCACTGTGAAGTGGGTAAACATTAAGATACAAATTCCCTTTTCTATTTCCTTGTTGTTTTCCCTATATCCTTGTAGACACTGGATGTTCTGTGTTGTTGGTGACAAGACTAACTGTTAAAGCTGTCATCTTAGTAAGTATATCCACAAAAAAATGCCTCATATCTCCACATGAATGTGCTTAAATACCAGGGGGTAGATCCTATACCATATGTCAGCCTTCTCATCATATCAAGAACTCCATATTTCAGTCATCATTTAGTCTTTTAAAATAAACGTTAGAGAGATGCTGGAAAGCTATTTACTGCACACAGATCATAGACAAGGTGGTCCCAGTGCTTAATTACAGTCTTGGTACTAATTGCGAGCTAGAAAGAGGAGCTCAAGCACATGTTAATTTGCTTCGCTCGTCAACACTGTCTGATGATTCTCCTCAAGTGCCTCTTCTCCTGACTGCCGCCTCAACAGCATTTGATTGACTTATGGAGTTCGGAGAGCACTTGAAAACAAACAACAGTAAGCCGAGTGGAGACGAGAGCTTTTGAGGATCTCTCTCTCTGAATAGCTCCACTGTGGAAGCCAGTTAAACAATTAATAGGAGTGGAAAGAGGACACCCACTGCCCTTCTCATACAGTGTTTAGTCTGCCAAGCCTGCTCGGCAATTCAAGGGGATTTAAGAATCCCTTCATGTTCTTTTGCCTTTGACAAGGTTTTGTTCTACTCAAAGATGTTTACATTGGAGGAGAGAATGGCCCACAATTCACCTTGCTGGCGTAGATAGCTATACCTCTGGAATATAGACAAATATGTATTTTAAACCAGCATTTTGAATGCATATTTTGCAGTTCAGATCCCATAGAATCAGATAGATGTAGATGGAATCACAATCACCTTTTGGGGTAATGTTCAAGTGTTATTAGATTTATTTTATAAGCTTTTCCCTTTTATCTACCTCATCCCTCTGTGTTGGTCTGTAGGACTGTCAGATGGAGCTGAACGACGAGGAGGTGCACCGCTGCTACCCGCTGGACGGCCACCTCCTCTGCCACGCCTGCCACCTGAAGCACATCGAGCCGGGTTGCGCCTCGCCCACCGCTGCCTCCTACCAGCACCAGTTCTAGTTTTAGGATCTAGTGCATGGTGCCACCAGGTGGCCCTCTGAACTAACTGCCAATAACCAACCACAACCAATCTGCCAAAAACAAAGCTGTCTATAATGGTTTGAATGATAATGCGTGCCTTTACTGTACATCTCTGATGTAAGTGAGGTCTCTGTTAGGGTTAATTGTGCGATTGGTTGATTGATTGATTGATTGCGTGTGTGCATGTGCGGGAGTGTGCTTGTAAATGAGATAGACCTGTTATTATTTTTTATGGAAAAATCTATTTCTCTATTGAAGACATTGTTTATTAGTTGTAAAGTGTTGAACTTTCATCTGACACGAATGTTAATACTCTGGAAATAACAAATGTTTTATTTTAAATATATATATATTTAAATACCAATGCCAAAGCACAGTTGTATTTTAATGACTGATACCAAAACAATTAAGCATGGAATTATAACAATACAATTTATAGTCTCAATTAGGTGCATTGTGTGTAAATAAATATGCATTTCATGTGCTTGTGTAAATATCCTGATCTTCATTTTCCCCTTTGTGTGCCACCAATTTCAGTTGCTCAGTTTGAATCAATGTATTTGTAAATACTGATACAGTAGAAATAGTTTGCATAGCTTAATAGAGCAATTGCCCAGTTTTGTTGTATGTCTCTGTGTGTGGGTTATGAAGGTGTGTTTCCATTACATTTTTTACTAGAAATACTTTCATTACTCATTTTAGCTAATATGCAGGCAGTGTCTAGAAAGTCTAAGTTAGCAATTTAATACACATACTGCACATGGTCCTTTATTATTCCATGTCAGTGGGAATCATGTTATATTAGTATTACATTTCTATTGTTAAATGAACCCTGGATGTTCTGTTCCCAACACTGATACTGGGCTAATATTCCTACTGTCCTCTGTCACACACCACTCATAGAATATACTTTCTATTAGATTATTAACCCAAAAATGGCAGTTATGTCTGGGTTAACAATGTTTCCAAAATCCCTGTACACAATTACCACCTAAGTAAATAGATAACTAGGTTTATTCTATTCCAATAAACCCCCGAAATCAATATCTATGAACAACCCCTGATAACCCATTTTGGTTTGTAGTGATAAAAAAGTGACTCTAAATGATTACGTTTCAGTAGGCTTAGTCTATCATATTTCATGATTTATTATATTTATCCTTGTTTAAAAAAAATCCCATGGTCATTAATCATTTGTTCAAAGTATATGACGTATGTGAAGTATTCCAGTAGTTTACTGTATTTAAAAATGATTTGAGAGATGTCCATATCAAATATTTAACAAAAATAAATGCATTGTATTAGATTGTCAAATTGTCTGCCTCTTCTTCATGAACAAGTAGCCTGTATACAACAAAAGCTTTTGCACACCTGTGGTAGGTATATCTTTACACAGGTATTTAGGATATTCCAAATAAATGCAGCCTTAAAGGGCCAATCAGCAGTTGCAACGAAAACAAAGCGACTCCCCACCACTGTTTCAGTAAAAAATGGAGGGATTGGGCTGGAGAAATGTAATCCCTCTCATATTCATAGACATAGCTATGGATGCCTCCATGTTTTGAGGCTACACAGTGTTTATTAACATTTACTTTGTTTTTTAAAAGATTGAGTAAAACAAACTTATATTTTTGGTTCTGATGGGGTACGACAGTTGTATAAATTGATTGATTCCCATTGATTCTTGAAGAATATAAATTATATTATTCAAGGATCAATGGGTACAGAGCATTAATGTATGGATATATCTACTGCTGATTGTCCCTTTGAGGCTATTAGGACACACAAAAACATATAGAATACAAAAGTTTGATCAATTTTAATATGAGCAGTAACGTTAAACCAGACAGCGATGTTTTTTCAACAAATTCGCGGCAGGGCAGAATCAAATATGCAGTAGCCCCTAGGCGAGGAAAAGTTCTGAATCAGAAGATCAGAGTCAGCCAAGAGTCGAACTCAATCAAACAAGTCATGATACCATCGAAACAAAGAATAATGTATTCCTTAATTATGACAACAAACAAACTATAGGTTCATCTTCGGAGAAAAATAACAGAAGATCTGGAGAGAAAAAAGAACCGAGCTAGCCAGGAGTCGAACCTAGAATCTTCTGATCCGTAGTCAGACGCGTTATCCATTGCGCCACTAGCCCGCTGAAAATGGCATAAGGATTGTCGGATTATAAAGTGTTCATGATCTGATGTGAGGATTCGTACAGTGATACTACGATTACTAAACTGTAACTTTGATCAAATAATGTATTTGTGTGTGATACATAATAAGTTGCTGCCTATACTTTATCATAGTTTGCAAATTTACTACGATGCTAAATGTCTGGCCTTGGACGCGAACTCCAGTCCAGCCATAATATACAATGTGCACATTCATTGACACGTCACTAGGTCAGACCTCTAAAGATGGCGACCGCCTACGAGAAATTTAACCTGTAAGTCTTGAAAATATATATCGTTTTCAGTCTTATTTTCAGAAGCTAGCTAGTACAACTTTTCTGAAAACATTGACATCATTTGATGAGAGAAAATTGCCGTAGGTGTAAGACAAGAGCTAGCTAGCAGATGATAAACTAGTTAGCTAACGAGAGAAAATTGCCGTAGGTGTAAGACTAGAGTTAACTTAGCTAGCAGATGATAAACTTGTTAGCTAACGTTCAACAGTAATTACAGGCTGCAGTCATTCGTATGTGGGATTTGTTTAAGTTTACAGTATTGTAGCTAGCTTACAGTTATGTCAAGGATGTGTAGTTGTGTTGTCCGTAACAGTACTTATTTAGCCATCTGCCTTTCGATTTAATGAGTGGTAGAATGCAATCGATCTTGTTGATGAAGCAGCTAGCTAGCTCAAAAATTGAGTTAGCTTAGCTGTTAACGTTAGTTAGCCCATTGAGCCAGTTAGTGAGTAGCTAGTATGTGTGTGCTAGCTTGTGGTGACGTTAACCACTAACTAAGTTGAACGTTTGCCAAATCAAGCCAATGTTTTCCCTTTGTATAAGGCATCACCATGCCAGATGTTCGTCTACTAAGGTCACTGATTTTGTATCTCCTTCCTCTGTGCCCACTCTCCCCCCTATAGACACACTACCCCAGAGAAGTTTTACATTGAGGCATGTGATGACGGCTCCAATGATGTACTGTCCATTGACAGGGTGTCCACAGAAATGATCCTCACTGGTATGTTGAGTAGGCCTATGTTTGTGTGTGTGTGTGTGTGTGTGTGTGTGTGTTATATCATCATGGCATGATACTGTCTTATGCTGACCAAGTCCATTGTATATATTTTAATTTAACTAGGCAAGTCAGTTAAGAACAAATTCTTATTTACAATGACGGCCTACCAAAAGGCCTCCTGTGGGGCTGGGATTAAAAATAGGACAGAACACGTCACGACGAGCGATAAACGCAACACTACATAAAGAGAGACCTAAGACAACAACATAGCATGGCAGCAACACATGACAACACAGCATGGTAGCAACATGACAACGACATGGTAGCAATACAACATGGCAGCAGCACAAAACGGTACCAACATTGTTGGGCACAGACAACAGCACAAAGGGCAAGAAGGTAGAGACAACAATACACCACGCAAAGCAGCCACAACTGTCAGTAAGAGTCCATGATTGAGTCTTTGAATGAAGAGATTGAGATAACTGTCCAGTTTTGAGTGTTTGTTGCAGCTCCTTCCAGTCGCTAGCTGCAGCGAACTGAAAGATAAGCGAACGTTGGTTTGTGATCATAAAGGCAATGAAAAAATGATGTGCCTCAGTTGGTAGAGCACTGTACTTGCAACCGCAGAGTTGTGGGTTTGATTCCCATGGGAGACCAGTATGAAAAAAGTATGAAAATGTATGCACTCACTACTGTAAATCACTCTGGATAAGCGTGTCTGCTAAAATGACTAAAATGTAATAAATTTAAAAAAATGATTATTTGTCTTTGTCCCTCTAGTGAGGAAGGACATTCCTCCCCATGCGGTCACCAGGCCAATATGTGGGATCATGGGAACTATCCGTCTGGTGGCAGGTAGGTTCATTCTTGCACTCTGTAAAATTATCCATTGAGAAGACTTTACCTGTGTACACACAAATGTTCTCAACAGGGTGAGTGTTTACTTTAGCGACACCTGTGCCCCTCTGCCTACCCTCCCCAGGCACGTACCTCATCGTTATCACAAAGAAGAAGAAGGTGGGTGACCTGTTGGGCCATGCCGTGTGGAAGGCTATGGACTTTGACGTTATCTCTTACAAGAAGACTGTGCTGCACCTGACAGAAAACCAGGTAGGGAGGTGTGAGTTTGGGCCCCAGTGCCAGCCCACAACCACAAGCACCCAAGCTCAACATGACTGTGGATGTTTCAGGCCAAGGAGAAAGCGTTTCACAATGATTCCTTGTTAATGACAGTGGGTTGTTTTGATGTGGATGCTGACCAGTCGAAAACCCTAGCCTGACCAATATGAAAGCAGCATATTGGACTGAGAATGCTAGGCATCTGAGCTGACATAGATGCCATGTGTTGAATTTGCTATGGTGCCGGTCAACGACAGACAGTGTGTCTGTGGAAAGTCAAGTGTATGTGAAGGGCAAAGAGAAAGAGACCCCTTCTCACAGACAGAACAAGTACTGCATTCAGACGGTATCATCATCATGTAGCTGTTACAAGAACACTCTGTTCTGTCCCCAAGTCTAGACAAGTGTTTCTCTATTAGTGAGCATCTCTGTTGGCTTCTAGTTGCAGTACTGGTGGAGGAGATGTTATTTATAGTATATAAGTTTATATTTCTTGTAATATATTATTTTAGAAGGATAGTGGTCATCCGATACTTTCTAACCATTGTTCCACCTAACTTCTGTTTTGCTTTGCTTCTTAAACATTCCTCCTGACCTCTCACCTCTGTGCTTTCCTTGGTCAACCTGCCTCCAGACCTCTCACCTTTGACCTTTCTGCTTTCCTTGTTCAACCTGCCACCTGACCTATCTTTGACCTCTAACCTCATCAGATGCAGGACAACAAAGCCTTCCTGTCCATGATCAACAGTGTTCTGCTCACAGATGGCTTCTACTTTGCTACAGACTACGACCTGACCCACACTCTGCAGAGACTTGCCAACACCAGCCCTGAGTTCCAGGAGATGAGCCTACTGGAAAGGGTGAGAGAATGAGGGGATATATATATATATATATACACACATGAGGGAGGAAAATAATGTAAAAACATGTTTCCATTTGGAGATACATTCATGAAAACACGAGTAATGCGTTTGTACTTGTGTCCTGTACAGATGCAGACATTTCCTATGCAGGGCATGTGGAAACAAAGATGTGTTGTTTTCTTGCCCTCGTTTTTAGGCAGATCAACGGTTTGTGTGGAATGGTCACCTGTTGAGAGAATTCATGCCACAGCCAGAGGTAAGGACAGAACTGACACGTGTTAACCACTTGTGGTAAATATAAAATGAATACGCTCCAGTACAGATCGTATGATCTTTCTAAACTGTATTGTCTCTGTTCTTCTCTTGACAGCTGCACAGGTTTGCTTACCCAGTTGTCCACGGCTGTATCCTTTCATGTTTTTTTTTTGTTTTTTTGTTACAAACTCCAGATGAAGACTTTTCCCACTCTTCAATTCTCATAAACAGGAAGACCTCATTACCACTTCCTGTAAGACAACAGATATTGCCCATGTGAGATATGTCATTCACAGGGCGGTTGTTTAGAGTGACTGAACTGTTAAACAGCATTGCAGTTTAAACCCTGTAATCTGTAAATAGTTGGAAATCTACCCTCTGTGATCAGTTGCATGTGTGCACAACACACAAGATCACATGGTCATTTTCACGCTCACATTTTGCATGGGGTTTAGCGGTCTGAGTGACTGGATGTAAACCAGCTAGTGATTCCCCCATTACTCTGGATTAGTCTTGTCATTCTTTTCCCTGAGAAAAACATACAGACCATGTATATCAAGTGAACTTGCGGTTTGCTCCTTTAGCCACAAGGGGGAGCTAGAGATTCATATAGGTCGCATTATAATTGGGAAATTAGGGATATTGTATTTACAGACAATGGAATATGGATCCATTGACATAATATGATGGAGCCCACTTTTCTAAACATCACATCACTCAAACATTTTCTGAAAAGGAGGCAGATAAAAGTTGAATTCAGGAGGTAAAGTTAGACTTTTAAGGTTAAGACCGTGTTGTCCCTAACCATGTGTGTTGCAGTCATCATTATGAAGTCCTGCTGCATCAATGGGAAGATCTTTGACTGGAACATCATCTCCAGGCGGAGCTGCTTCAGGGCTGGAGTGCGTTACTACGTCAGAGGTGACTGACTCCACATCCACCAGCACTTCTGACTAGAGCAGGGATGATGTACAATCTTTTCCACAGTGGACCATTGTGGGTACAGGGGGTTTTGTTCCAGCCAAACAGTAATACATACAGTACCAGTCAAAAGTTTGGACACGCCTACTCTTTCAAGGGTTTTTCCTTGTTGTAGAATAATAGTGAAGACATCAAAACTATGAAATGTAAGTCGCTCTGGATAAGAGCGTCTGCTAAATGACTTAAATGTAAATGTAAATGTAATGAAATAACACATGGAATCATGTAGTAACCAAAAAAGTGTTAATTAAACAAATCAAAATATAATTTTGATTCTTAAAAGTAGCCACCCTTTGCCTTGATGACAACTTTACACACTCTTGGCATTTTCTCAACCACCTTCATGAGGAATGCTTTTCCAACAGTCTTGAAGGAGTGCCCACATATGCTGAGCACTTGTTGGCTGCTTTTCCTTCACTCTCCGGTCCAAACCATCAATTGGGTGGAGGTTGGGTGATTGTGGAGGCCAGGTCATCTGATGCAGCACTCCATCACTCTCCTTCTTGGTCAAATAGCCCTTACACAGCCTGGAGGTGAATTGGGTCATTGTCCTGTTTAAAAAGAAAAGAATGATGGGATGGTGCGCAAACCAGATGGGATGGTGTATCGCTGCAGAATGCTGTGGTAGCCATGCTGGTTAAGTGTGACCTTGAATTCTAAATAAATCACAGACAGTGTAACCAGCAAAGCACTTCCACACCATCACACTTCCTCCATGCTTCACGGTGGGGCCCACACATGCAGAGATCGTACGTTCACCTACTCTGCGTCTCACATAGACACAGCGGTTGTAACCAAAAATCTGAAATTTGGACTCATCAGAGCAGAAGACAGATTTCTATTGGTCTAATGTCCATTGCTTCTGTTTCTTGGCCCAAGCATGTCTCCTTCTCATTGATGTCTTTTAGTAGTGGTTTCTTTGCAGCAATTTGAGCTTGAAGTCCTGATTCACGCAGTCTCTGAACAGTTTACGTTGAGATGTGTCTGTTACTTGAACTCTGAAGCATTTATTTGGCCTGCAATTTCTGAGGTGCAGTTAACTCTAATGAACTTTTCCTCTGCAGCAGAGCTAACTCTGGGTCTTTCCTGTGGCGGTCCTCATGAGAGCCAGTTTCATCATAGCGCTTGCTGGTTTTGGCAACTGCACTTGAAGAAACTTTCAAAATTCTTAATTTTCCGCATTAACTGATCTTCGTGTCTTAAAGTTTTGATGGACTGTCGTTTCTCTTTGCTTATTTGAGCTGTTCTTGCCATGATATGGACTTGGTATTTTACCAAATAGGGCTATCTTCTGTATACCACCCCTACCTTGTCACAACACAACTGATTGACTCAAATGCATTAAGAAGGAAAGAAATTCCACAAATGAACTTTTAACAATGCACACCTGTTAATTGAAATGCATTCCAGGTAACTACCTCATGAAGCTGGTTGAGAGAATGACAAGGCTGTGCAAAGCTGTCATCAACGTACATTTTTTGTTTGTAGGGAGGTTCTGAGAATGTTTTACTATGGTTCCCTGAAAGTTTTCCTGTTAGGTTTTATTAACGTTCTGAGCAAATGTTTCAATTGGACTTTTAACACTGCTATCTTAGTTTGGGTTAACTGTTTTGTGCACAGATAGGACACATGGAAATTCATATGCTTAGGCATTAATCATTCAAACGTGTTTCTTTTTTTATTGTGGCATGGCGTAGGTGAGATTCAAACCTATGCTCTTCTGTTCTCGATCCATGGAATTAGTCCACTGCGCTACCAGGATGGAGCTAGCATGCCATATATTTTTCTAACAAATACAAAGTTGTTCATTTTACTTCATAATCAGAATTATTCCCAATGTCAAACCACTTGGAAAACGTTCCTAGAACATTACAAACATTGAAATTCAATGTAACCAGGTTTGAACTTTTAGGAAATGTTCTGTTAAGGTAATGAAATACCAAGTAAATACATTTTTTCCCTTTTTTCCCTTCCTTAAATGTGCTGAGAATTTTCCAAGCAATGAACTATCCTGCACCATTCCTGGAAAGTTGTGGGAAGGTTTTTTGCAAAATAACCATAGGACAACCACACTCTCACCAAGCTCTAAGAAACATGGTTCTCAGAACGTTAAATGCTAGCTGGGTCTTCAATCAACATTTTGATTAGTGGAATCAGGTGTTTTACAGCTGGGTTGGAACAAAACCCTGCACACACACCAGCCCTTTGCGGATAATATTGGCCTGTCCACTTCTTTTATAGTTTTACTGTCAAACACTCCTTATTCAGACGGATCATTACATAATGTCTATTTGGTCCATCAGGCATTGACTCAGAGGGTCATGCAGCTAACTTTGTGGAGACAGAGCAGATTGTCCAGTACAGCGGGGGCAAGGCCTCATTCGTACAGACCCGAGGCTCCATCCCCTTCTACTGGTCCCAAAGACCCAACCTCAAGTACAAACCAAAACCTCAGATCAGCAAAACCATTGACCATGTAAGTTACCTGTTACAATATTCATATTTTTTATTTCATGTTCAAACGTTTTAATTTACAGTAGAAGTAGCCATTTAATTACAGTAGAGGTATATGATATTGAGTATTACTATACTTAGTCATAAAGTCTTTCTTACCTTCATTGTCCTGTCCTGCTTTCACAGCTGGATGGCTTCCAAAGGCATTTTGACTCGCAGATCATTATTTATGGAAAGCAAGTGATTTTAAATCTGATCGACCAGAAAGGCTCAGAGAAGCAATTGGAACAGGCCTTTGACAAAATGGTGTCCAGCTTGGGCAACGGCATGGTCAAGTAAGGACTATAGCTTTTCCCCATCATTCATTCTGATCCCACTATGCCCGTCTTCTTCTAACGTCATCCATGTATTTTGTTTAGGGTGAACATTCTGTCTAAAGCCCTGAAACTCCAAATGAAGAAAATGATTTGTGTTTTACATAACTCTCCTCCCTGTACCGTGCACCTCTAGGTACATAGCGTTTGACTTCCACAAGGAATGCAGTCGGATGAGGTGGCATCGCCTGCAGATCTTAGTCGATATGGTGACAGAGATGCAGGATGAGTATGGGTAAGTATTTAGTCTGCGTGGCCGGCCATGTTATTCTGTCTTTGTGTACTTTGTTTTTTGGGGGGCAGTTCATCTCTGTGGTTTGCTGATTTGTTTTGTGACAAATGTTATTGTAAAATCAAATAGGAATCAATTTGTTTGATTGGTTGGTCAGGTACTTCCTGGTTGATGTGGATGGGAACGTTCTGGTGCAACAGGAAGGGATGTTCCGCAGTAACTGCATGGACTGTCTGGACCGTACCAACGTCATCCAGAGTCTGCTGGCACGACGTTCACTGCAGTCACAGCTGGAGGTGGGAACCACCAACCAGACACGCCCACACTGACTAGACATGTCCATTTTATTTATATATATATATATATATATATATATATATATATACTCCCACTAGTTCTAGACACTCCTACCACATCCATCTAGACCACAGGTGTCAAACTCATTCCACGGAGGGCCAAGTGGCAGCGGGTTCTCTCCTCCCTTGTACTTGATTGATGAATTAAGACCACTAACTAGTAATGAACTCTCCACACCTGCTTGTCTAGGTCTTAATTGCAAGGAAAAAACAAAAACCAGTAGACACTAGGCCCTCCATGGAATGAGTTTGACATCCCTGATCTATACACTTCTACCACATCACATCTAGACACACTATCTGTCTTTGACATAATGGGCAATGTCATGTTCCTCTCTGTTCCACCTCAGGAGTTTTACTGTTCAATAAAGGTGTAGACCTAGCCTCCCCTTTTACATTCTGTAAAAGCAATGGTAAAAATCTTAATGGCAAACTACATTTTAGGAGGAGCTCGTCCATTTTGACCTAAAAGACCTTTGACTTGACGAAGTCATACGTTTCACAACTTCTGCTTCTTCGACACACTTGACCCACATTTGCAAATGAGCAACAAACCGACAAAACAGAGACTGGAAAATCCAAACGCTATGTTGAAGGCCTCTGACTAAAGCTGCTGTCTCTGTGGACTTTGACTGTGGGCTGTTTTAGTTATCTGACCCTATGTGGGCTGTAAAAAAAAATCAGGTCTCATCTCACCCAGGTACAATAAATACTTCAGGTACCATTGTGTTTTATTCAACTGTTTTAGCACTGTGGGTTAAACTGTCATTGAAACATGTATTAATAGTAGTTAGGCTGCTGGTTGACCGACAGGGTGATGAAGGTGCAGTTGCATCAGGGTCTTTCTGGTAAACAACAGTGCTGAATCTGATGGCAACCACCTTGGTTCCACCTTGCCCCCTGTGGTCAGGCCACTGCAGTATCTCACCACACATCTTTGTTTATTTGCAGCGACTGGGAGTTCTCCACATGGGCCAGAGGATTGAAGATCAGGCCGACTTCGAGAAGATCTACAAAAATGGTGATCCTCAGCTGAAATCTGCACACTTTCCTACCCCTCTGCCAGCACGAGCACAGCATTGTCTTCCTTATGAGATTATTCCAACACTATGGTTTATTAACATGATTGAAATCCTCCCCTTTTTCCACTGACTAAATCTGTTTTCTCTTTCTTCCACCCCCCTTTCCCTCTCTCACCCTTGCTCGCTGCAGCGTGGGCAGACAATGCCAATGCGTGTGCCAAGCAGTATGCTGGCACAGGGGCCTTGAAGACGGACTTCACAAGGTGAGAGAGAGGGGCTCACGTGTTTCCTAGGGCACAGGACTGGCTCTCTTCATAGAAACGCACTCCATTCCATCAGGAAGTCACTGAGTTTACCTGGCTGTAGGAGGATATTATGGATTCCAATAGAACTTGTCCATTATACAATGACAGAGAACTAGTTGTCTTTCTGCTGGCACAGTCACATCCCACTGTCAGTCACACCCCACACATCCATGAAGTTAACTAGTTGTCTTTCTGCTGGCACAGTACCATCCTACTGTCAGTCACACCCATGAAGTTAACTAGTTGTCTTTCTGCTGGCACAGTACCATCCCACTGTCAGTCACACCCCACACCCATGAAGTTAACTAGTTGTCTTTCTGCTGGCACAGTACCATCCCACTGTCAGTCACACCCCACACCCATGAAGTTAACTAGTTGTCTTTCTGCTGGCACAGTACCATCCCACTGTCAGTCACACCCTACACACCTATGAAATTGGCCATGCATTATTGGCTATGAACTACATAAAAACATTGTACTGGTTTTGGTGATGAGTATTGAATGGACTGGTGCCCTTAGAACAGGGAGGAGTAGGATGTTTTGCTTGTGACCTTTGTTATAACCAGGAAGACAACTCTGAGTAAGAGCGTGCTCAGGAAAGGGTGGAGGATGACGATGATGATGATTATTTGTAGTATGTGTGAGAGATGATTATGACAGGGATGACTGAAGCGTTGCTCATGTCTCAGAACAGGGAAGAGGACACAATGGGGGCTGGTGATGGATGGCTGGAACTCCATGATCAGATACTACAAGAACAACTTCTCAGACGGCTTCAGACAGGTGTGTGTGTCTACTGTGCATGTGCGCGCCAGTTATTAGTCATGTTTTTGTAAATGTGACTACGGTAATAAAAAATCCTTGACGTGTGTGTGGTAACTGATAATTGAGACATCTCTCCTGATCATCAGGACTCTATTGATCTGTTCCTGGGTAACTATTCCATTGACGAGGCAGACATGACCACACCCCTTCATGAGACCAAAGACTGGAAGTTCCTCACGGTGAGATCTGATTGGCTAGGCCTGATCAGTGCTATGTGTACTGATTGGCTACAATATGTGTTGGTTTCAGTCACAGGCGGTAGATTGAGATTTTGTTATCTTATTTAACTCCTTTTTCCCCTCTCCCCCTCTAGTTGCCCATTATCATGGTTGTGGCATTCTCCATGTGTATCATCTGCCTCCTCATGGCTGGTAAGACCGCAGTGGACTCCCTTGTCAATTCTGCATTGAATCCTAATAGGGGCATGGAATTTGTTTGAAAATTCTAGTTACACCTGCACCGATCTCAAGTTAGGATTTGGTCCCATAAACACATTTCGCCATACTTTGTTTTACAACACTGTTTCCACTGGTATTGACTAGGCAAGTATGTGCTATCAATGGGTACTTTTCCAGTACCTAGTTATCACCCGTAGTCACCCTCCGTGTCCCCCCCCCCCCCCAGGTGACACGTGGACGGAGACCCTGGCGTATGTGCTGTTCTGGGGCACAGCTAGCTTCGTGACGGCCGGCGTCATCCTCTTCAACGGTCGGGAGTTTGTAGACGCGCCCAAGCTGGTCCAGAAGGAGAAGATGGACTGAATGTGTGCGTGTGGAAAGCAGCTACGCCCCACAGACTTCTCCTCTTCCACTTCATCCCACTCTTCTTCATCATCGTACCCTCAGCATCAGCGGGCCTGGAGCCTGTACTGATTACTGAGCCAACGGCATGAGGAAGAGGAGGAGGAGGAGGGTGGGGTGAGAGAAAGGCCAGGTGTATGATGTAGGGCTGTGAAGCATACAGGGACTCGCTCTGCACTGGCCTGCTGCTGTCCACACCACTAAGCACATGGTTTGGGCTGGGGAAGATCCCTACCCTTGTCCATAGACTGACTGACTATAAGCAGAAAACAGTCTGATTTTATGATACAATACCCCACTACGGTAACACAGTTACCCCGCTGCACGGAATGCATATGAACTGGCATTGCTGTTGTTGCCATAGCAACCTTGCCAAGGGAACTACTTAAAAAAAATATCTTGCCTTTTTTGTTGTTTTTGTTAATTTGTCACCTTCTAGCTACATCATGTCATATTTGCTCTGTTGGTTGCCATGTTGTTTCAGTGTCATTGCCCCAGAGTGGTTGATCTGAACGTAGTGTCTTAGTGTGATAGCTGACCTATTGGGTGCCAGTGGCTGTCTGTCGGCCCAGCCCAAGCCATGATCCCAAAACTAGTTCACCAATAGTCATGGAGAGAATGTGCTAGCTGTCCAATGGTTGGGCAGGGAATGTTCTAGCTGACCAATAGGCAGGAAGAGAACGTGCTAGGTGGCCAGTGGTTGTTGAGAGAATGTTCTAGCTGGCCAATAGTTGGGGAGAGAATGGGCTGAGTTTCAATAGGGAACTTTAGTTATGGTGTCCCACCACCATTAATGCCATTGTAACTGGCCATACTATTCTCGCTCACTGCACTTCTGAGTGCACAGACAGACCCTCAAACGGTTTCACATGAGGATTCCTCTGAGATGTGACGAGAGGGATGTTTGTTTGTCTGGCTGTCTAGTCTTCCCAGGTATGGAAAGCTTCATGAAACAGCTGGAAAGACAAATCCTCATTAGTTTCTAACAACCAAAAGGTGTGAGAGAGCATCAAACGATATACTATAGTGAGTAGGATCTGTCTTTGACCAGTAGACTGGGAGGCCCAGACCTAGGCTAATAACGAAGCATGGATTTAAAGGTCCAATGGAGCCATTTCTATCTCAATATCAAGTCATTTCTGGGTAACAGTTAAGTACCTTACTGTTATTGTTTTCAATTAAAATGGTTGTCTAGGATTGTCTGGGAATGGTTTTGGGGGAGGGGAAAACTGAACTAGCTGTTATTGGCAGAGATGTTTGGAAATCTTTGTTATTCATCTTTTAACACATTTTTACTGTCTGGTGATGTCACCAGGCAGGTCAAAATTTCATCCCACCAAAACAGCCAGAAATTTCAGGCGGTCTTTTCAAATACTAAAAGAGCATTATAATTTTCACAGTATTATTTCCAACCTGGAAATGTATATAAAACACGGGAAAATCTAGTTTTTGACTGAACTGGGCATTTTAAACGAACCAAAGTCTCATGGGGCATTGGGGATTTTAAATGCCACTTGTCGCCTATGACGATTTCTAAGTGTTTTAGTGTGTCTCTGGATGGGAATGTGAACTGTTGCTCTCTCTTACACAATCTTTCTCTATATTATTTATCCTTTGATTATTGGCTGTTCTGTAGCACTAGCCCCAAGTCAAATTCTGCTGCCTTACCACAGGTCATTATAAGAGACGGGGTGTTTAGTAGCAGGATTGGGGCCAATTCCATTTAAATTCGAATTCACAACATTATTCTCATTGAAAAGCATTAATTGGAATGGGAATTTCAATTTACCTCCTGAATTGAAATTAAATTGAGCCCAACCCTGGTGTATAGTGTACATAATCATTACAGGATCACACTTATCTTACCTGCTGCCAGAGTGGCACCTGCTGATCTGAGAATGTTAAGAAAAAAGTATGTAATATTGTTAATATTAAATTGATTATATTGCCGCTTATGTGTCTTTCCACTTCAACTGTAGTGGTGCAAAATTACAATGAGAGAGTATGAATGTCATATAACTGTAAATGTAGTGGTCAAATAATACATTGGTGTATGGTTATTATGATAATGTCACGCCCTGACCTTAGAGATCCTTATTTATTCTCTGTTTGGTTAGGTCAGGGTGTGACTCGGGTGGGAGAATCTGTTTTCTATTTCTTTGTTGTTTTTGCCTAGTGTGGTGATTCCCAATCGGAGGCAGCTATCTATCGTTGTGTCTGACTGAGGATCATATATAAGTTGTCATTTTCCGTTTGGGTTTTGTGGGGTGTTGTTTTCCGTTTAGTATCTGTGCCTGATGGAACTGTTCGCTTTCGTTTTTGTATTTGTTATTTTTGTTTGAATGATTCTTGACAATAAAGATCATGAACACTTTCCACGCTGCGCTTTGGTCCACTCTTCCTTACGACGACGAGCGCTACAGATAAAGCATAACTCAAGGTACACATCGGCTGCCATGCCAATGGACAACAGTACATTCCACTGTGCATTATCAGCCATAAGCCTATCAAATTCAAGAATCAGCCAGCATAGTGGCTCTTGCTGATCTGTGTTTTTAAACAGATTATTTAGGTGCCATGTAAGCCTAGATACAATTTAATGTAATGACAAAGAATTGTATGCTTGTAAGAATGATGCTCAAAATGTTCAATACAAATGATTGTGCTATTTAAGCTGAGTAATTTTTGTAGCGGTTTTAGACATCTTTTTGGTTAGACTGCTTTACCAATGAACATGGGTTGCTACTGTTGACTCAATGCAGTATGAAGAAAACAAGCTCGACCACAGTTTTAATTGTTTTATAGGCCTATATTATTGTCACATGTTTTTGTTTTGTTTCAGAGGATTTCTTTTGGGGCAGTTATTTTCCAGGATATTAATTTGTTATTGTGTTTTTTTTGTCACAATGTGTAATAAATGTATCATTAGTCATTCTGTTCCATTTCCTAATATTGTTCTATAAAAATGGTTATTTTACATGAAATGTAGCCTATTTATTGTCCATAGTGTTTTCTGGTTTAGTTCAGTTTTAAGTGACAATATGGAGCATACTATTGGTACTGTAATAAGAAGCAATGTCCTTCCTTCCTTTAGGAGGTAGTTTATGAACTGGTGTAGCAGTCCATTTTAGCAAGTGTATTCTTTATTAGATAATGGTTAATCATTGTCCAATTTCTTTTCAGAACTTTTATACACTATGTAAGGCTTTTATGTTCCTTATAACATCTAATAGGATCACTTCTCATCAGCATCCTTGATTCAATTGGCTATGCTGTTTTGCCTTTTTGAAGAGTAATGGTCATCCTACAGGGTTGAAGATAGGCTGTCATATCAGCTTTATAACAAAACTCGTCATTATATCCATGGTTCTGGTGTCATACAGTCGGCCTACATCTCTCTCTACACATGATGTTTTCAATGATCCTCACGGAAATAAAGATCATGATCTGTGTTCATTTGTGTTCATGTTTAAATTTAAACTCTGAAATTCTCCTCAAGGAGGAGATTAAGGAGTTGACATGCCAAGATCATTGTCATGACATGTGAGGGGGATTTTTGCATACAATGAGGGATCAAGGATGGATTTTGGAACTAGATGTTCATACTATAGTTTGAGGACGTGCATGTCCAGCCTGCTTTAGCAGTAATTCCCATCATCTATATTAAGGTTTGTTTTAGAGTGAACATTGTGGAAGAAATAACAATAGGGTATTTCTGTTTTTAATTTTTAATACATTTGCAAACATTTCTAAAAACCTGTTTTCGCTTTGTCATTATGGGGTGATGTGTGCAGATTGAGGGGATTTTTTAAATTTATTTAATCATTTTAGAATAAGGCTGTAACGTAACAAAATGTGGAAAAAGGGAAGGGGTCTGAATCCTTTCTGAATGCACTGTATACCATGGTTAGTTTTAGAGCTAAAATGTTTTGGAAGAAAGGCGAGTGCAATGGTTTTGAGCCCTGTTTATACCTGGTTTATTCCTGTCTCCTGATCTTGTGCACATTCTGAGTGTGCCCACATTTTCAGTAATCGGTCTACACATGGTATTAAAATGTGTCTCTTATCCATCCACTGTCTGCACAATTTTTCATGGCCCCTCCCTGTATCCAAATATATGTATACTATTCTTTCAGAAATGATTTTATTTATTTTAAAACATACATAAGTCAATGATTTTAGAGGGCGGGATAATGATTATTTAAATGGTTTCTCTGTCCAGATCTGTCTACACTTGTAAAGATATCCAGACAATCCGTGCCTGACTACCTCCAGAGGTGGTTAGGATCACAATGAGTCTTTTAATCATCTACACCTGTCT
Organism: Salvelinus alpinus; assembly: GCF_045679555.1. Classification (NCBI taxonomy): domain Eukaryota; kingdom Metazoa; phylum Chordata; class Actinopteri; order Salmoniformes; family Salmonidae; genus Salvelinus; species Salvelinus alpinus. Next base: position 39,971,913 of record NC_092089.1, on the reverse strand, counting down.
AAAAATGTGGGCACAATCAGAATATGGACAAGATCAGGACAAAGGACGAATGTTAGCATCAGGTAAGCTATAAATGGGGCTTTGGAGCGGTGGCAGTTTTAGAATCATTGAGATCAGCTGTGTGGGTGATCTTAGCCTATATTAATGGATCACCTCACTGTAATACGGCAGTCAACAGTGGTTGCAATTGGCCCAATCTCTAACATTGTGACTGTATATGCCTGTTCTTGTCTAACCCCACACACACGTCCGTTGGGCCCTACCCAGGTCAGGGCCTACTAGGGACACCAGGTGCCATAGACCTACACAGAATGCAAAGATCCAAAAAACAGAAAGCTCCAATGAAATGATGCTTTAGATGAATAAATATGACTCAGTTCTGTCAATAGGGCTGAAAGTTCCAACAGAATCACCTACAGTATATTCACAACTGCCCTTAATGAGTATATCATTATTCAAAACTATTTTCTTGACAGTTTTTCCCTAGGTGGTATAGTGCCACAAAGCGGCACCCACCCGTACTAGTGCTGGCACACACAACAGAAAGTACTTGAACGTTTGAACAAAATGTGCATACTTTAGTTTGTAGGATGTGCATGTACAGACTGCTGTTATTCTCACCATCTATGATGCCTTGAGGCACAGTATGTCAGTATGTTGATTTTACTTGATTTTATTAGGATCCACATTACCTGACGCGATAATTCTAGCCCAATGACCACTCAAAAACTTGGGGTCTGACACATAATGAAAAAGACATTACAGACATTACAAAAACATTGACAAGAAGACATTTAAAATACATGAAAGGTAACATTTAACTATCAATTATCATATTCAGTGATCTGAATATGGTCAATCTCATTAGATTAGATTGTTTTCTTGAATATGAATGTACTTTTCCCCTGGGAAATGTCAACCAACTCTCACAAAGTATTTTGGAAATACACAGGACAAAGTTTTTTTGTAAATGGTGTCCAGCACACAATTTTGTATTCGGTGCATTTCAGTCACAGAAAAAAGACAGTAGGTTTTATTTTTTAATGTGACTGTTACACATTTTGAATAAGTAATTTGCATATATTTCATAATACTCTGTAATAGTGTGTGGCAGAGTCAATAGTGTGATTGCGGCCCGCAACTCGAGTCGTTCTTGCATGTTGGCATTCCTGAATCTGCAGGAATAGTCACCACCTCACAGTTGCACACACACACACAGATTTGCACCAGAAGTGATTTTTGTGGTTTCTATAGAAGAATAGAACTAAACATGCATATTGGGGCTCCTGAGTGGTGCAGTGGTCTAAGGCACTGCATCTCAGTGCTAGAGGTGCCACTACAGACCCTGGTTCGATTCCAGGCTGTGTTTCATAGGGCGGTGCACAATTGGCCCAGCATCGTTAGGGTTTGGCCGGGTAGGCCGTCATTGTAAATAAGAATTTGTTCTTAACTGACTTGCCTGGTTAAATAAAAAATATATTTTTAACAATGGTGCTGCAAACTACACAATTGGATACTTACATACCCCAATAAATAGCATGGCGTTACAAAATAACACATCAGAGATATTCACACATTCAATAATATGTAAGGTGCCTCAGTCGTGCAATGAATTTCAAACACAGATTGCCTCACAAAGAAGTGAACCTATTGGTAGATGAGTAAAGAAAAACAGACACTGAATATTCGTTTGAGCATGGTGAAGTTATTTACACTTTGGATGGTGTATCAATACACCCAGTCACTACAAAGATACAGCCGTCCTTCCTAACTCATATGCATTGTCGGAACTAGAAGCACAAGCATTTCGCTACACTCGCATTAACATCTGCTAACCATGTGTATGTGACAAATAAAATTTGATTTGATTTGATTTGGAAGGAAACCGCTCAGGGATTTCACCACGAGGCAAATGGTGACTTTGGAACAGTTTCATAATTTCATACACTAAAGACACAATCCTTTGGGAAAAACTGAAAGAACTGACAAGACCACAATGGCTTCAAGTGATTCCTCTCATCAACACGAATTCGACGATGGAACATTTTTTAAATGTTCTATTACCTACATGGAAACATTCAACCATACATGTTTCAACCGGAGTATTGTGAAGAGGATTCAAAACGAAGAGTTGGATTTAGCTAGAAGCTTGGCTACAGCTGATGCCAGCACCAACAGGGCAGATGACAAATCTGCTAGGAACACAAGCATTTCGCTACAACCACAATAACATCTGCTAAATATGTGTATGTGACCAATAACATTTGATTTGATTTGAAATACGGTGGCTAGCTAAGTAAGTTATTTTTCCTGCAAGCCACCAAGCTAGCTAACTTTAGTTTACAGTGCATTCGGAAAGTATTCACACCCCGTCACTTTTTCCATATTTTGTTACGTTACAGCCTTATTCTAAAATGTATTAAATAGTTTTTCCCCTCATCAAAATACACACAATACCCTATAATGACAAAGCAAAAACTATTTATTGGAAATGTTAGCAAATGTATATATTTTTTAAACTGAAATATCATATTTGCAAAGTATTCAGAACCTTTACATTGTTGAAGCACCTTTGGTAGCAATTACAGCCTCGAGTCTTCTTGGGTATGACGCTACAAGCTTGGCACACCTGTATTTTGAGAGTTTCTTTTCTGCAGATCCTCTCAAGCTCTGTCAGGTTGGATGGGGAGCCTCGCTGCACAGCTATTTTCAGGTCTCTCCAGAGATGTTCGATCGGGTTCAAGTCCGGGCTCTGGCTGGGCCATTCAAGGACATTCAGAGACTTGTCCCGAAGCCACTCCTAAGTTGTTTTGGCTGTGGGCTTAGGGTCGTTGTCCTGTTGAAAGGTGAACCTTCAGCCCTTGTCTGAGGTCCGGACCAGGTTTTCACCAAGGATCTCTCTGTACTTTGATCTGGTCATCTTTCCCTTGATCCTGACTAGTCTCCCCATCTCTGCCGCTGAAAAACATCCTCACAGCATGATGCTGCCACCACCATGCTTCACCGTAGGGATGGTGCTAGGTTTCCTCCAGACGTGACGCTTGGCATTCAGGCCAAAGAGTTCCATCTTGCTTTCATCAGACCAGATAATCTTGTTTCTCATGCTCAGAGAGTCCTTTAGGTACCTTTTGGCTCCAACTCCAAGTGGGCTGTCATGTGCCTTTTACTGAGGAGTGGCTTCCGTCTGGCCACTACCATAAAGGTCACCCCACTTTTCCACCAAGGCACCTGCAAATTTCCAGACATTTCTTGGAGGAATGGCCCTAGCCCTCATCCAACAGGTCCCAGACGTGCTCAAAGAGATTGAGATCTGGGCTCTCTGTTGGCCATGGCAGAACAATGACATTCCTGTCTTGCAGGAAATCACGCACAGAATGAGCAGTATGGCTGGTGGCATTGTCATGCTGGATGGTCATGTCAGGATGAGCCTGCAGGAAGGGTACCACATGAGGGAGGGGGATGTCTTCCCTGTAACGCACAGCGTTGAGATTGCCTGCAATGACAACAAGCTCACTCCAATGATGCTGTGACACACGCCCCAGATCATGACGGACCCTCCATCTCCAAATCGATCCCGCTCCAGAGTACAGGCCTCGGTGTAACGCTCATTCCTTCGACAATAAACGTGAATCTGATCATCACCCCTGGTAAGACAAAACCGCGACACGTCAGTGAAGAGCACTTTTTGCTAGTCCAGCGACGGTGGATTTGTGATGCCGGTGATGTCTGGTGAGGACCTGCCTTACAACAGGCCTACAAGCCCTCTGTCCAGCCTCTCTCAGCCTATTGCAGACAGTCTGAGCACTGATGGAGGGATTGTGCGTTCCTGGTGTAACTCGGGCAGTTGTTGTTGCCATCCTGTACCTGTCCCGCAGGTGTGATGTTCGGATGTACCGATCCTGTGCAGGTGTTGTTACATGTGGTCTGAAACTGTGAGGATGATCAGCTGTCCATCCTGTCTCCCTTTAGTCCTGTCTTAGGCGTCTCACAGTATGGACATTGCAATTTATTGGCCACATCTGCAGTCCTTATGCCTCCTTGCAGCATGCCTAAGGCACGTTCACACAGATGAGCACTGACCCTGGGCATCTTTCTTTTGGTGTTTTTCAGAGTCAGTAGAAAGGCCTCTTTAGTGTCCTACGTTTTCATAATTGTGACCTTAATTGCCTACCGTCTGTAAGCTGTTAGTGTCTTAACGACCGCTCCACAGGTGCATGTTCATTAATTGTTTATGGTTCATTGAACAAGCATGGGAAACAGTGTTTAAACCCTTTACAATGAAGATCTGTGAAGTTATTTGGATTTTTCCGAATTATCTTTGAAAGACAGGGTCCTGGAAAAGGGATGTTTCTATGCTATTGAAATTCTTCAGCGCTACTGATTTGAATCGAGCCCTAATAAATAAATATCTTATTGGACCATATTCAGCAAAAAAAACGTTTAGCATACTCAGCTATTCCTCTGAATCTGCAGCCAATATGAAACTTGTATGATATGTCTGGAGCATGTCCACTCACTTCACACCTTCCAGTGATGTGAAGAATCAATATTTGAGGAGGAAGAGAGACAGGGAGCTATACAAAGGGAAAGTGAACTGCATGTCAGTCAGCACTCCAGTAAATTTCCATAGTTTGTGTCAGTACATTTCAATAGCGCGCGTCAGTACATTTCCATAGCATGCGCCAGTACATTTCAATAGCGCGCGTCAGTACATTTCCATAGCTTGTGTCAGTACATTTCCATAGCTTGTGTCAGTACATTTCCATAGCTTGAGTCAGTATATTTCCATAGCATGTGTCAGTACATTTCCATAGCTTGTCTCAGTACATTTCCATAGCGCGTGTCAGTACATTTCCATAGAGCGTGTCAGTACATTTCCATAGCGCGTGTCAGTACATTTCCATAGCGCGTGTCAGTACATTTCCATAGCGCGTGTCAGTACATTTCTGATATTGCAGAGTCACAGTGTTGACACTTCATAACAAAATAGTACTAAATGCTTTTAATTCCATACAGATATTGAAAAAGACTACAGATATTGCAAATACAACTACTCAATCTCATATACACAAAATGAATTTCTACTGGAAAGGTGGACCTTGGTGGTCATTCTATTGGAAGTATGGAACTATTACTGGCTATTGAGATTTGGGAGAGAACACTTTCCTGTTTATATTACCCTTTGGGTTGCTCCACAAAAAGTGACTTTTGGGTAGTGTTATTCTGTCAAAAAAACATATCACCTAATATTATCATTCTGTCAGAAGGAGCACACGTTTCAATTCATAAAAAACATGTTTTCCCTATTCAAGAGGTCAAATTAAGAAAAAAATGGCAATTAAAGTAACAGGGTTGACCGTAACAGGATTGACAATTGTATCTTAAATCAGCCATAACCCCCTGCAAGCTTAACAAAACAAAACTTGTTAAAACATTTCTAGCCCATCTATGGGTAACAGGCTTGAAGTGTTATGCTCAACGCTAACAGTTTTCTACCACAAAACAACAGAAAACCTTTATTTAACTAGACAAGTCAGTTATGAACAAATTCTTATTTACAATGACGGCCTACACCGGCCAAAGTCGGATGACGCTGGGTCAATTGTGCACTGCCCTATGAGACTCCCAGTCATGGCTGTTTGTGATACAGCCTGGATTTGAACCAGGGTGTCTGTAGTGACGCCTCTAGCACTGAGATGCAGTGCCTTAGACCACTGCATCACTCGGGACTGCTGTGCCACAGGAGCATGCTCCCTGTTCAGTATTTCTTTAAAAATATATATTTTAATAGAAATACTTTCAGCATATTAAAATGTGTCTAGTTTACATAACAGGGTTGACATTAAAATGTGAGACAAATGTAAATTAATCACTAATGCAAGAAAGGCTTTACAGTGACATGGGGGGGACATTTTGGGGTTAAGTGTGTTAAAATCTTCAGAGAAGTCAGAAAAACATGACATGGGGCATGTCAAAATGACGATTTTTGGCACCTTAGCGAGTATTTATTCATATAAAAAATAGGATATATTACATTTTCCATGTAGTTTGTATTAAAGGGCACTTCATTTAATATAGCAGGCTTTAAAATGTCTACTTAAAATATCAGAGACGCAAAAGGCACTCTATTTGTAGAATGACCCTGTTATATTCAGCCCTAAACCTCAGCTCATTAGGCTGAAGACAAGACTACATTCCAGTCTTTGACAGAGGAAAAGAAGTGCTTAACTTCAGACAAACACGCTATTTAATGCAGGTGGTTATTGGATGGCCCATGTCTATCCCATAGAAATATAATCTCATGCTATACTGGACAAAAATATAAACGCAACATGTAAAGTGTTGGTCCCACGTTTCATGAGCTGAAATAAAAGATCCCAGATATTTTCCATATGCAAAAAAAAAGCTTATTTCTCTCAAATGTGCTCAAATTTGTTTACATCACTGTTAGTGAGAATTTCTCCTTTGCCAAGATATTCCATCCACCTGACAGGTGTGGCATATCAATAAGCTGATTAAACAGCATGATCCTTACACAGGTGGACCTTTTGCTGGGGACAATAAAAAGCCACTTTAAAATGTGCAGTTTTGTCTCACAACACAATGTCACAGATGTCTCAAGTTTTGAGGGAGCATGCAATTAGTATGCTCACTGCAGGAATGTCCACCACAGCTGTTGCCAGAGAATTTAATGTCCATTTATCTACCATAAGCCGCATCCAACGTCATTTTATAGAATTTGGCAGTAGGTCCAATGGGCCTCACAACCGCAGGCAATGTGTAACCACGCCAGCCCAGGACATCCACATCCGGCCTCTTCACTTGCGGTATCGTCTGAGGCAATGCTGAGGAGAATTTCTGTCTGTAATAAAGCCCTTTTGTGGGGAAAAACTCATTCTGATTGGCTGGGCCTGGCTCCCAAGTGGTGAACCTATACCCTCCCAGGCTCACCCATGGCTGTGTCCTTGCCCAGTCATATGTCATATGAAATCCACAGATTAGGACTTAATGAATTTATTTCAATAGACTGATTTCCTTATATGAACTGTAACTCAGTAAAATCTTTGAAATTGTTGCATGTTGCGTTTATATTTTTGTTCAGTATAGTTCTGTGGTCTATTCATCCAATGATATTATAAAGTACATAGCTTGTCAAACCAAGCACTTAAAAAATCCAGATTTCATGCCATTGAAATGTGTCATCCTTGCTGGATACTAGCAAGTAGGACTGAATGAAATGCCTGGTTTGCAACAGGCTGGCTGCTGTATGTGTATCTTGTTCAGTCATACCAATGGTTAAAATGTCTTCATGTCTTTAATAATTTCACCATAGAAAATACTACTTATAAAACATGAACACATTATTGTGGTACAACAGTTAAAATAATAATTGTTCACACCAATACTTGGTTCACACTAACACCAACCTGTATTCAACATAATAAACACTCCAAACAGCCTACCCGACCGCTCTGAGGCCTCTGCATGGTCCTAAAGCACACAGTTGCCTCATTCTGTATCACATTCCAATGACAAAACCGGCAGGGGACAAAAATGCAATTTCAGAATGTGGTGGGGCATGTCACCCCGTCCCCAGTGAAAGTTTCGCCCCTGTTATTGTTTCAAATTGTTCACATTAAAAATGCTCACAGTATTACAAAATGTTTGGCAAATGTTTCTGTGATAACCCATACATTTGACTGTAAAAAGAGTAGGCCTACATTGTGTTTTTGTTTGTGAATATGCACAGCACATTGGTGCATAGCCATTGGGCTGTATCCTAAGTCCAGTTGATATGGATTCTATAACAGCAGTGCAACACTACAGTACTTTCTATTTAGAAGAGCACAGAAACTTTCACGCGTTCTGGCAATGTTGCAGAAAGAAATGCTTCCTATAGAGCTGACATGATTTCCAATTCCATTAGACAGAGAATAGTGTATGTTCTACAAAATATATAACTATCTGAACATTCTGTTACATTGCACCCCACTGAGTATGATCCTGGTTAGAAGTCACTGATGGTGGATTGACAACAAAGCCCATAGGTATAGATATGGTCTTGGTCCTGGTCATAGAGATTTGTTCGTTATATGTGAAATTATCAGTATCTTTGCAAACACTATATCACATACAGCTATTGCTACAAGTTGTTATTGGTCATTTGACACCAATCAGACTGTATTCAGTCATAACCGAGTCAGACGAAGGTCTGCCTTGTACATCCAGGCACTCAACATATCTCACAACTCATTGAGTAATCTACAGAATATCTACAGTAAACTAATGGGATACAAAATACTTCACCATAATGACATTTAAGGGAAAAGATATCTTAAACATTTTGTGGAACTTTAAATAAAGAGGGTTGACACACTGTGTCTCAAAAATCTGCTACTGAAAGCTAAACATTAAAGGTCCAATGTAGCCGTTTCTATCTCACTATCAAATCATTTATGGGTTACAATTAAGTACCTTACTGGGATTGTTTTCATTTAAAATGGTCAAAAAGAAACCAAAATAGCTACTAAGCAAAGAGCAATTTCTCAAGCAAGAATTTTGCTAGGACTGTCTTGCAGTGGTCTGAGTGGGGAGGGGAAAAGAGAAAACTAAGCTGTTATATGCAGAGGTTTGGATCTCTCTTTCTTATTGGTCTATTAACTAATTTACCACGCTCCATCCCACCAAACATCTCTTACACTAAAAGGGGATTATAATAATTTTCCCAATTTCACAGTATTATTCCAACCTCATAGCCTGGAAATATGTATAAAACACAGGAAATCATTTTTTTTTTTTATTGCACTGGGCCTTTAAACAATGCAATAAACCATTGACAAGAGTATTTGTTCTTTCTTCACTTCTGAAATATTTTGAATGTAGTTCTAAGCCCTGCTCAGAACCACAACTACAAAATACAAAAGTTATTATCACCCAGTAAGTGTTAGTTGCCAAAGGACGACTAGGCCTAATGCTAGGTACAGATCTGGCAGTCTGTCCACCAGCAGCACAGCGGCAGAGCCAGCCTGCCCCAGGGGGAGAAAGAGGGCCTTTGGTTTGTGGTGTGGCATGAACCACCGCACCAGGAGAGTGAGGTTCTGTTAAGACAGCCATGATACGTACGGTAGGCTGTCGATCCTATAACTAGCGGGTCCAGTCAGTCTCAGAGCCATAATGTAGCAGCTCTGCCTTGTGTCACTCCGTCTGTCAACCAATACGTCGGTCTTTACGCTGACACAGTGCTGACAGTGCGCTCTCTCTTCCCACTGGCCAGGTTCCTCTTCTTACAGTAGGTGTAGAGGGCCGTCAAAGGGATACAGCAGACAGAGGAGGCTAGGAGGAGGCCGATGAAGGCTTGGGCGTAGGGAGGATACTCCGTCACCACAGACTTCCCCTGGAAGAGGGGGAAGACAATAGAACAGGCAGAGATCAACATTGTATCTGGGTGCATGAATAAAACCCGAAGCAGCATATTCTGTTCCAGTACTTTTCTTTCATTCATGTATGACTGGTACAATCAAATCCCCCTTTGGGGATTAATAAAGTACTATCTTATCTTACCATTTTTTTTGGGCCGAGTGCTTGTTAGTGTAATGACAGGGTTATTGATAAGATATTGGAGATAAAAAAGAGAGGCCTTACCAGTTCTTTGTTCCAGGCCTGGTATGTGGGTGTTCCTCCCTGGATGTAGTTGACTATGTAGAAGAGGAATAGTGCAATGAGGAGGATGGGACTGACTCCTGCCAACATGATCTTCCAGTACCAGTTAAGACGATGACCTAACATGTCTTCTACATCCTTCTCAAACCTGGAGAGGGAAAGGTTGCAGGAGTATTGACATGATGACTATGTCGAGTAAGGCAGCCCCCCGCACCGCTCTGATTCAGAGGGGTTGGGTTGAATGCAGAAGACACATGCATTCAGTTGTGCAACTCACACCCCTTTCCCTTCCCTAAAATACTTTCATATATTTTGTATGGGCAAAAGACAACCTTGGTATTTTAGTTTAAACATTCATTCAACATTAAAGGAAATTGCTTATATGCTTCATAAACCATTTTGCTTTTAATAAACAGTACAAGCCCAACTTAAAAAACTACAGTACAGCCAAGTCAAAAGCCTGAGAAGAGTGAAAGGAATGGGAGGTATTTGTGGATGATTATGCTAAGTGTTGTTTGGCATTACTGGACACAATACAGCTTTTATGAGGTACTTTTAAAGATTTAACTCTACTGGCTGCTAACACAACTGCAGTAGGGCTACACATTCTCAAGTAGAAACTGTTTCAAATAATGTCAGCTCAACTATTGTTTCTTGGAGAGAAGGTACTATACGACGAGATGTGTTCGTTTTTCTGATTTCACACAGCAAAGGTGATGATGCTTAGAAAGCTTCTGAAATTAGCCATTCTTCATTGTCAATATTGTGCACACACACACACACACACACACACCTTTTGATGCCATACAGTGGGGAGAACAAGTATTTGATACACTGCCGATTTTGCAGGTTTTCCTACTTACAAAGCATGTAGAGGTCTGTAATTTTTATCATAGGTACACTTCAACTGTGAGAGACGGAATCTAAAACAAAAATCCAGAAAATCACATTGTATGATTTTTAAGTAATTCCTTTGCATTTTATTGCATGACATAAGTATTTGATACATCAGAAAAGCAGAACTTAATATTTGGTACAGAAACCTTTGTTTGCAATTACAGAGATCATACGTTTCCTGTAGTTCTTGACCAGGTTTGCACACACTGCAGCAGGGATTTTGGCCCACTCCTCCATACAGACCTTCTCCAGATCCTTCAGGTTTCGGGGCTGTCGCTGGGCAATACGGAATTTCAGCTCCCTCCAAAGATTTTCTATTGGATTCAGGTCTGGAGACTGGCTAGACCACTCCAGGACCTTGAGATGCTTCTTACGGAGCCACTCCTTAGTTGCCCTGGCTGTGTGTTTCGGGTCGTTGTCATGCTGGAAGACCCAGCCACGACCCATCTTCAATGCTCTTACTGAGGGAAGGAGGTTGTTGGCCAAGATCTCGCGATACATGGCCCCATCCATCCTCCCCTCAATACGGTGCAGTCGTCCTGTACCCTTTGCAGAAAAGCAGCCCCAAAGAATGATGTTTCCACCTCCATGCTTCACGTTTGGGATGGGTTCTTGGGGTTGTACTCATCCTTCTTCTTCCTCCAAACACAGCGAGTGGAGTTTAGACCAAAAAGTTATATTTTTGTCTCATCAGACCACATGACCTTCTCCCATTCCTCCTCTGGATCATCCAGATGGTCATTGGCAAACTTCAGACGGGCCTGGACATGCGCTGGCTTGAGCAGGGGGACCTTGCGTGCGCTGCAGGATTTTAATCCATGACGGCGTAGTGTGTTACTAATGGTTTTCTTTGAGACTGTGGTCCCAGCTCTCTTCAGGTCATTGACCAGGTCCTGCCGTGTAGTTCTGGGCTGATCCCTCACCTTCCTCATGATCATTGATGCCCCACGAGGTGATATCTTGCATGGAGCCCCAGACCGAGGGTGATTGACCGTCATCTTGAACTTCTTCCATTTTCTAATAATTGCGCCAACAGTTGTTGCCTTCTCACCAAGCTGCTTGCCTATTGTCCTGTAGCCCATCCCAGCCTTGTGCAGGTCTACAATTTTATCCCTGATGTCCTTACACAGCTCTCTGGTCTTGGCCATTGTGGAGAGGTTGGAGTCTGTTTGATTGAGCGTGTGGACAGGTGTCTTTTATACAGGTAACGAGTTCAAACATGTGCAGTTAATACAGGTAATGAGTGGAGAACAGGAGGGCTTCTTAAAGAAAAACTAACAGGTCTGTGAGAGCCAGAATTCTTACTGGTTGGTAGGTGTTCAAATACTTATGTCATGCAATAAAATGCAAATTAATTACTTAAAAATCATACAATGTGATTTTCTGGATTTTTGTTTTAGATTCCGTCTCTCACAGTTGAAGTGTACCTATGATAAAAATTACAGACCTCTACATGCTTTGTAAGTAGGAAAACCTGCAAAATCGGCAGTGTATCAAATACTTGTTCTCCCCACTGTATATGTAGCAGACGGTGATAACTTCAATGAGGACGATGAAGAGCAGAGAGAAGGTGGCTCCATAGTCATTGAACATGGTGAACCAGTAGTTCCCAGAGCGGGTGGTGAAGCCCAGGCCAAGCAGCAGGCAGAATAGACACACCAGACCTACAGGATATGACAACACACCTGTTAGTCACACACACCAGACCTACAGGATATGACAACACACCTGTTAGTCACACACACCAGACCTACAGGATATGACAACACACCTGTTAGTCACACACACACACCAAACCTAGAGGGTTGGCCCACTCAGCCTAGTCTAAGCTTATCTCTGTCCTGGCAACCCAATGGTTGTACCAGCTTCCCCCGATGTTAGGACAGCAGAGTCCCTGCCCATCTTCTGAAAATGTCTGAAAACCTATCTCATCAAATAATATCTTAAATAAGGTAATAAATAAGACATTACAAAAAAACTTTCACTTGTCTTTTCCTACTAGCACTGACTTTGCTGATAACTTCTTTATTAAGAAAACATTTATTTACTACGACTGTGATATTTAGTTGTCTCACACACACACACACACACACACACACACACACACACACACACACACACACACACACACACACACACACACACACACACACACACACACACACACACACACACACACACACACACACACACACACCCCTAACTCAAGCAGCAGGCAGAACAGACACACCAACCTAAAGGTCAAGGGTCAACCCTAACCCTAGCTTCATGTTCACACCTTAGCTCAATTCTTACCCTCAACCACAACCCTAATCCTAGCTTCACGACCACACCTTAGCTCAACCCTAACCCCCTTCCACTCTTCCCCTCATCACCCCTTCTCTCTCACCATTGAGTGTTTTGGTGCTCATGTAGTGGCTGATGAACTTCAAGTCACTGAGGGGGGTGATGACGGCGATGACGTTGCCCAGCATACTGCCCATGCCCAGCAGCAGCAGCATGATGAAGTAGAGCACAGACCACAGCTGAGACACGGGCATGTTCTTAATGGCCTCACTGTACACTATGAAGGCCAGGCCTGTACCCTCAACAGCCTGGGAGGAGGGAGAGAGATCGAGAGAGAGAGAGAGCTTAGTGGATATTCAGTCCTGCATAGTGCAAAAGTGGCTAAAGTCAGTATTTCATTTTTTGCTTTCCTCCATTGGAAACTTAAGTGGGATAGTTTATTAAAGACAAAATGGAAAATCCAGGAGAGCATTGAAAATTAAATATTAACATTAATTGTAACTGCAACAGCCAATGATAGTTGCCACATCTCACTACCACCACCACAGAGTCAAATAAATGTGTATAGGTGACATTGAACTATGACTAACGATTAACGATTTATAGAATGGTGAGTAAAGTTTTTATTGCCTCACAGTAAAATTGATTCATTTTGTTGCTACATGATAAGATATTGTCAGGAAACCAGAGGTATGTTGTTAGATTAAGGGCTCGATTCAATCCATATCGCGGAAGTTCTGTGCTATAGTGCAAACATTTTAAGGTAAGATCGGATTGAGCCGATTTATGCAGCATTTACCCTGAATGCCGTCACCGTGAACGCGGGAATATTGCCTTTAAATTTAAATCTCGCTATATCACAGAACTTCTGCGATTCAGATTGAATCGAGCACTAAGAGAAGTAGTAAATTAAGTTGTCTTATCAGTATTTTGCACAAGTTTTCCTTTTGAGTTTATTAGTTCATTTGAGTTGTGTGTCATCATGACCTACCGTGTCTAGTTCAGCCTCTAGGTCACAGGTCTCCAGCCTACCTCCCAGACTGGCAAACTGTTCTGGGTGTGTCCTGTTCAGCTCAGCGATCCAGTGGTTGACACTCTCCAGACTGATGGTGTCCTCTGCTAGATCAAAGGTGTTCAGGAGCAGCAGTCGCACTCTGGGAGAAGAAGATAAATGTCAGTGTCATGAAAAGGCAAGTGGTGTAGCGCAGTTTCTCTGAACTTTTTTTAGGTGGGGTGGGGGGCCAGGTAACTTCCTGCAATTCTACGCATTTTGCCATGAGGTTGAGAGAATTTTTAGCAGTTTCATAGCTAATTTCCTGTAATTCTAAACATTTTGCCATGGCTTATGACATTTATAAATATTTTGGTTGAGACCTCTCCCTCTCCTCTTCCATCTGTATGTCCGCAGAAACTGCTACAGTCTACAGACGTTAAATTAATTGTATATGTTTGACCTAGAATTGTTTACGTTTGTACTGGATGAGTGCTGCTGGCTGGTGTTACCTACTTCTCTGAATTGAAAGTTCAATGCCAAAGCCATTGAGACAACCAACCAGACCGCGACCCCACCCAGGGCCTCACCTCTCCAAGCAGCTCTCGTAGTTGAAGGTGGCCTTAAAGCCATAGATGGAGAAGGTGACGATACTGGCGAAGATGGAGGTGCTGCTGTTGACCATGGACACGACGATGGCCTGCTTCTCAAAGTTGTTGTTGTACTGGTTGTAGCTGGCAAAGGCGATGAGGGATCCAAAGCCCAGGCCCAGAGAGAAGAAGACCTGAGTGGCCGCGTTGATCCACGTAGTGGGGTTAGCCAGCTGTTCCATCTGAGACAGCAAACACACACACATTAGTAATGGCACACACACATGTGTAAAGCAGGATTAAACACAACAGAACAATGTACATGAGCTTCCATACCTTGGCTGTGAAAACATAGAGCTATTGCATCTCGTCTATGCCGCTCTGTCTTTGCTCATCCATATATTTATATGTACATATTCTTATTCCCTCCCTTTACTTAGATTTTTGTGTATTAGGTAGTTGTTGTGGAATTGTTAGATTACTTGTTAGATATTGCTGCACTGTCGGAACTAGAATCACAAGCAATTCGCTACACTCGCAATAACATCTGCTAACCATGTGTATGTGACCAATAAGATTTGATTTGATCAATAACATTGTTTCATTCATCTAATCATTCATACCTTGGGCGTGAACATGTACTTTACACCGTTGATGGCTCCATGAAGGGTGACCCCACGGATGAGGTAGATGATGAGGACCAGGTAGGGGAATGTGGCTGTGAAGTACACCACCTAGAGAGGGCAGAAACAGCAGGGGGATTCAGGGTCAAAGTTCAACTATGGTTGCCTGTTTGCCAACACAGATTTGGCCCACTTTTCCCATGGTTTTATAACATTGCTCGCTGAATTTACTGTGAAGTTGTAGGTGAAAGTGAACTTCTTTGTGTATATCTTTCCATCAATTGATAACGATGTTATTACTTTTCTATTATTTCTCTCTGTATTGTTGGGAAGGGCCGTATGAAACCATTTCACTGTTAATCTACACCTGTTGTTTATGAAGCATGTGATGATTAAAATGGGATTTGATTTGATGAACCTCTTTTAGGTCATTTCAGATGAGAGATCAAATCAAAAGCCCCTTGCCAGAACGAATCAGAACGATTCAGAACGAATCAGAACGATTCAGAACGAATCAGTTTTCACGGGACCTCTTGCGTGTTATAATAAAGATCATAGGCAGCTCGTGAGTTTCAAGTTTGGGGAAGCTTACAATTTATCCTACCGTTTCTACCTATCTGCATGCCAGTTATTTTTCGTGGAACAGCTTCATTTAAATAATAACGTTTTCGTTTCTCAAAATTACTCTCAGGTGGTTAATCAGAAAAATTTAAATTAAAATGATAAAAATCTCAATTAATGCAAGAGCACCAGCCTTTGCCACATGGACACATAGATACACTGTGATCCATTGGCAGCTAAAGAAATTAGAACATGGAACTCAGCGTTAGCCTATAGGCCAATGCAGCAGTAGGCCTATAACTTCCATCGTCAACAAAGTAAAATAGGCCTGAGCTAAGTAAAATAGGCCAAAAACAAATTAAAACAGTAGAAAATATCCTGATAAATTCTGTTTTTTCAATCGCATTAACCTCTACTCTGCCTGTCTGCCTCCCTTTCTATCTGTCTTGACTTGAGCTATCGCTAGTGAAGTGCAACATTGTTTAAATTTAGCATGTTGGCGTGCTCAGACGTGTGACAGAGAAACATTCTCATTTCTCACATGGAGCACTCCAAACGAAATACATTGAAAAAATTGACAAAACTCCTAAATAAACCAAAACTTGTTTCTCACAAGTGTAGCAGGTTGTGAACTCTGCAAACAACGTTTCCACTCCAAGAATGAGAACGGTAAATTACTGTAATACATGAATGTAACCAAATGACGGGGATTAACGGTACCTTAATTAGGCCTACTGGTTACATACTGTATATAATGGGGAATTGATCAAAATAAGCAATCAAAGCGAAAACAATTCACACAATAAAACAATGAATGTGCAAGAATTGTTGGAAGACATTGGAGCACATTATTGAGAGCTGAGTGCATGCATTCTGGAGAGAGACGCAGATGCCCATATTTTCGCCACACACCCGTCCCCTTATTCTTGTCTCAACATTTTAAATGATACTCAAGACACATTATCTTCACACATTTTCGAGGCTTTTCACTGGCATCCGCAACTCAATAATCAGCTAGGCCTATTGCCACGTGCGCTGCCCAATTTGCTAGCTTCCCAAGTAGGCATAGGCCTACAGCACTTGTGATTTGAAACAATCCACAGCTAGTTTAAAAAATGAAGAAGCTAATGATCCTCTGTGGCTAAGTCAACCTCTCTGGTAAAGTATTTTTAATTATTTTATTTATTTTTATAATTTTGGCAAAACATAAATTTACTTTAGGGGAAGCCAGCATCGAACAGTGCACTGTTCCCTTTCTAATTTGCAAGTGGCTGAAACCAGAGATTTGTATATAATGACGAGATTCTCATCTCCGCACTAACAATGTGAATCGAGTATTGGTCCGACCAGAAAACAGTTCTCTGTTTGTGTTGACACAGTACCCTTTATTTTCACCCTGGCTTGTCTCCTCAGACTCCCACTCTAGATAGTTTTGTAATGAAGTAGGCCAAGGTTTTCATAACTTTCCTATGATGCCCCCTCACTCTCTCACCTGATGGTTTCCTCAGTTCAGTAAAGATCCATTGGATCTGCTTCCCCTTTCCCATCATTCTGAGTTGGCAAACTCTGCAGCCACAAACTTTGATAGTTGTCCATCAAGGCATGGCAAATAAAACAATCTGACCATATAGAATATTGAACTGTTTGTACCTTGTCTCGCCATTACAAATAACTTTCTTGACCCTTTCCTTTGTTATCGAGGTCACCGCTCAGCTGACTGTTTTCCTCTGCTCAGTAAAAATACAGGCAACTGCCAAAATAAAGGAAACACTTGACTAAATGAGGGATACAAAGTATACTGAAAGCAGGTGCTTTCACACAGGTGTGGTTCCTGAGTTAATTAAGCAATTCACATCCCATCATGCTTAGGGTCATGTATAAAAATACTGGGCAGGTCATTATTTTTGCCACCATGGCTATGCCCCCATAGGATGACAATGCCCCCATCCACAGGGCATGAGGCGTCACTGAATAGTTTGATGAGCATGAAACGATGTAAACCATATGCCATGTCCATCTCATTCACCAGATCTCAACCCAATTGAACATTTATGGGAGATTCTGGAGCGGCGCCTGCAACAGCGTTTTCACCACCATCAAGTTCTCGTGGAAGAATGGTGCTGCATACCTCCGATAGAGTTCCAGACACTTATAGAATCTATGCCAAGGTGCAAGCTTTTCTGGCTCGTGGTGGCCCAATAACCTATTAAGACACTTTATGTTGGTGTTTCCTTTCTTTTGGCAGTTACCTGTATGATATAGGAGACGATAGTGAGCTACGTCCACTAGATCTGCAGCTAGCATGACATACGGGTGCTATAACTGTCTTGACCCTATCCATTGTTCCCAAGCTGACCTCTGATCTCTCACCTTCCCGGTGGACTTGACCCCCTTGACGATGAACAGGTAGACAATAATCCAGGCCAGCAGGAGGCAGAGTGCCTGTCCCATGTGAATCCCTCCGTTCTCCTCGATGGACCCGGAGATGTCCAGGGTCTCTCTGTAGAAGAAGTACTGTGTGGGCGTGGCCCGCTCACACTCCTCCACATGGCCAGTCAGGTTGCTGTTAACCGGGCACTCTGCCCATGGCAGAACCGACTGGAGGAGAGTGGGAGGAAACAGCACAGGTCAGGTCAGGCACAGGATGTTACAGATAGCACTAGAGAAATGAACTGCGTCTTCTAAGATTCCAAACAAAACAGTCTGTACAGGACCAATAGTGTGCCCTCAAAGCTGAGTGAGCCTGTTGATACATCTGGTAATAAGATTGTAACAAGTTATTGAAGATTGTCTACATTTTATGATTGCATCATACATCTGAATGCAGGTCAAATAATTTTGAATTTTGACATTGTGAGACTGGAACTAACCTGGAATGAATGAAAGAGGTACCAGAAACTCCATGCATTGATGACGTTGTAATAGAGGCATAGGTACATGGAGGTCACAACACTGGCCAGACCTGGAACCAGCAGAGAGAGGAACAGATACATTTAAACTATAAGCAGATAATAACTACTTTTATTCAAAGTAACTTTAGCTTAGTAAACTATATTTTTCTTCCAGTGTGAAGTAATTGGTAGCTTAAACTATAAACTATATTTTTAGAGTAGCTTCCCCAACACTGTACATTTGACACAAAAGTACTGGCCTAAATGTAACAAAACCATATACTTAAATATGTGTAATGTGATAAATTATAGGCAAGTTTATGTACTTTATTTAATGGCAATGTTCACACATACATGTGTTGCACTCTATGTGCAGGGTCCTCTGTCCAAAAAAGTATTATTAATAATAATAATAATAAATAAATAAATTATTTAAATACATTATTCTACAAAGTAGAAAATAGTCAAAATAACCATTGAATGAGTAGGTGTGTCCAAACTTTTGACTGGTACTGTATATATATATATATATATATATTCAGTAATCACCCACTCCCCCCAGATAGGGGCTAATAGCTCTCCATGCTCCAATGCTGCCCAGACGCATCTTCTGGCCAATGGCTAACTCCATGTAGAACAGGGGTACCCCCAACAGGACCAGCATGAGCATGTATGGGATCAGGAACCCACCTGAGGACAGAAAAAGGACACACATACAGTATATTTTACCATTCAAAACACCTGCGGTAGCAGAGACAACAACACACACATCAGATTCACATGACACCAAGTATTTTTTTTAAATAATTTTTTCTTTATTTCGCCTTTATTTAACCAGGTAGGGTAGTTGAGAACAAGTTCTCATTTACAACTGTGACCTGGCCAAGATAAAGCAAAGCAGTGCGACACAAACAACAACACAGTTACACATGGAATAAACAAGCATACAGTCAAAAACACAATAGAAAAAAGAACGTCTAAATACAATGTGTGCAAAAGGCGTGAGGAGGTAGGCAAATAAATAGGCCATAGTAGCAGAGCAATTACAATTTAGCAAATTAACACTGGAGTGATAGATGAGCAGATGATGATGTGCAAGTAGAAATACTGGTGTTCAAAAGAGCAGAAAAGTAAATAAAAACAATATGGGGATGAGGTAGGTAGATTGGGTGGGCTATGTACAGCTGCAGCGATCAGTTAGCTGCGCAGATAGCTGATGTTTAAAGTTAGAGAGGGAAATATAAGTCTCCAGCTTCAGCGATTTTTGCAATTCCTTCCAGTCATTTGTAGCAGAGAACTGGAAGGAAAGGCGGCCAAAGGAGGTGTTGGCTTTGGGGATGACCAGTGAGATATACCTGCTGGAGTGCGCGCTACGGGTGGGTGTTGTTATCGTGACCAGTGAGCTGAGATAAGGCGGAGCTTTACCTAGTATAGACTTATAGATGACCTGTAGCCAGTGGGTCTGGCGACGAATATGTAGCGAGGGCCAGCCGACTAGAGCATACAGGTCGCAGTGGTAGGTGGTATAAGGGGCTTTGGTGACAAAACAGATGGCACTGTGATAGACTGCATCCAGTTTGCTGAGTAGAGTGTTGTAGGCTATTTTGTAAATGACATCGCCGAAGTCGAGGATCGGTAGGATAGTCAGTTTTACGAGGGTATGTTTGGCGGCGTGAGTGAAGGAGGCTTTGTTGCGAAATAGGAAGCCAATTCTAGATTTAATTTTGGATTGGAGATTGGTTTAATATGAGTCTGGAAGGAGAGTTTACAGTCTAGCCAGACACTTAGGTATTTGTAGTTGTCCACATTTTCTAAGTCAGAACCGTCCAGAGTAGTGATGCTAGTCGGGCGGGCGGGTGCGTGCGGGCAGTGAACGGTTGAAAAGCATGCATTTGGTTTTTACTAGCGTTTAAGAGCAGTTGTAGGCCACGGAAGGAGTGTTGTATGGCATTGAAGCTCGTTTGGAGGTTAGTTAACACAGTGTCCAAAGAAGGGCCAGATGTATACAGAATGGTGTCGTCTGCGTAGAGGTGGATCAGGGAATCACCCGCAGCAAGAGCGACATTGTTGATATATACAGAGAAAAGAGTCGGCCCGAGAATTGAACCCTTGAAAATGTGTTCTCATTCTTAATAGTTCTATTTCATTTACATAATGAATGTGGTCTCGGTCCTTGTATTCTGTGAGAATGCTGTTCATTGACCACAGCTCAGCATTCAACACCATAGAGCCTTACAAGCTCATAACTAAGCTCAGGACCCTGGGACTGAACACCTCCCTCTGAAACTGGAACCTAGACTTCCTGACGGGCCGGCCCCAGGTGGTGAGGGTAGGCAACAACATATCTGCCATGCTGACCCTCAATTTAATATTCAATATTTATTTATTGTTTAGGTGCAGCGCATAGCCACGCAGTCGTGGGGCTACAGGAGGGGACTAAACACGCACTCCTGAGGGGCCTCCTTGTTGAGGGTCAGCATGGCAGATGTGTTGTCTGCTTCACCCTATACAGCGCGTTGAGTGCGGTCTTAGTGCCAGCATTGGTTTGTAGAGTATGATTTCATACTGATGAGGAGGATGAGCTGGCCAATCAGTGGTCTACTCGCATGCTGGCTATGCGCTGCACCTAAACAATAAATAAATATTGCTTACCCCCGCCATGCATTTGACACAAGTATGGAAAACGCCACACATTTCCCAGTCCAACCGCGTATGATAGACACGCCAGGCCAAATTGCATGGGATTGTCCCACTAAGCATCTGACCGCAAGGCCCTGCAGAGGGTAGTGCTTACGGCCCAGTATATCACTGGGGACGAGCTTCCTGCCATCTATACCAGGTGGTGTCAGAGGAAGGCCCTAAAAATTGTTCAAGACTCCAGCCACCCAAGTCACAGAATGTTCTCACTTCTAACGCATGGCAAGCGGTACCGATGCACCAAGTCTGGAACTAACAGGACTCTGAACAGCTTCTACCCCCAAGCCATAAGACTGCTAAATAGTTAGTTAAATAGTTAACGAAATAGCTACCCAGACTATCTGCATTGACCTTCTTTTTACTAACTCTTTTGACTCATCACATACACTGCTGCTACTCTTTATTATCTATCCTGTTACTTAGTCACTTTACCCCTACCTATATGTACATATTTAGCTCAATTACCTCGTACCCCTGCACATGGACTCGGTACCCGTACCCTGTGTATTTAGCCAAGTTATCGTTACTCTTTGTGTATTTATTTCTTGTGTTATTACTCTCTGCATTGTTGTGAAGGGCCCATAAGCATTTCAGCATAAGTCTACACTTGTTGTTGATTTGATACTCAATGAGGAAATAGCAACAACAAAAAATGTACTGTCTGTTTGAGATACAAGTTTGGGGTTTTGAAGTGTATTTTATCCAATTTATGCTTTGGACATAAATACGAGTATAGGATTAGACAAGAACATTATTTGGGTTTGAGTTAACACAATATTAACTTTGAAGTGTTTTATTTTCACTGGACAGTTACATTAAGGCAATAACTCTACAATAATAAATACAGAATAACTCTACTTGCATACCACACCTGTATTTATGGAATGGACATATTGGCCTTAAAGCAACAGAGGCATCAAGGAGTCTCCTGTATGTGAACATTTTCTATGAATCTATGAATGGAAGAACACATCATAACACCTGTTGTAAAACCTTGCAATCAGTTGAGACCATTAAAAGCGAAACGCAAAAGCAAATGTTGATCCATTGTTATTCTGTGATAAACAACTGGGCGCGTTAAGGTTTAAAAATGGGATCTGTATCAATCCAAACTTTAGAGTGGAAAGCTATTTTATGCGTGTGCTTTTGAAAGCTCCTTTATGTATGCGCTTTGGTACATGCATACCCTCTGTTTTTGAGGGGACTAACGGTTCTCAGTGACTTATGGGGAGGAATATGAAAAATACGAATTGAACTAAGTGAGATAATTTTTAAAAACCATTGCACATTTCCTGCACCATTAACTTTTAGAGGAAGAAAACAAAAGTCTGCACAGTAACACCTTCACTCACTAGAAATGTTTAACAAGGTGACTGACTCTAACCAATATAGTAATTGTTCAGATTCCATGTAACACCCAGGGTAAAATAATAACTAACCCATTCTACAACCGCACAACATCAGTGCGCCATTGCGCATGGATAAAGGTGAATAAATTGGGCACTGACTGGCTATTCATATAGCCTACATTACCACTTTTAATCAGTAAACACTAATTGTATTCATTAATTTTACATGGTGTCCAATATTGCAGTTCTATATTTAATCAAAAATAACTGTTGGCCTAAATGTACAATATATTATGGATTAAACCATAAATTAGGCTATGCGCTGCACCTAAACAATAAATAAATATTGCTTACCCCCGCCATGCATTTGACACAAGTATGAAAAACGCCACACATTTCCCAGTCCAACCGCGTATGATACACACGACAGGACAAATTGCATGGGATTGTCCCACTCTGCTCTTGCGGCGTCCTTCCCCATCGTTGCGTCCTGAGCACACAATCAAGCCAATTTTCAGGTCTGGTCGAGTCGGTGGCAGTGCGGTGCCAGTGAACAACCTTGACAGTCAGTTAGCCTAAGTCTGAAGTAGCGGGAGTAGGGATGGCACTCCTGTCTGGATAATAGAACACACCCAATGACAGCGTCCTATGGGAAACAGGGAACGTGTTTCAACAGGAGGCTGTATGAGTCAGACACATTTGCAATGGTTGAAGAAATACCATGGAGTTTATAGAACGCTTGCCCATTCTAATGAGGTCCCCCAATTTGAGAGGGAGGGCCTAACGTTTTAAGTACTGTAGGCATAGGCTAGAGAGTTTACATAACCCAGGTGAATGTTTGATTTTCACAGCTCTTCTTAAAAACCTGAGCTTATAAGCCTGTCATAGAGACAGTGGACCATCGCCAATACCTTTTATATTCCTTAGGGTAAGCTTCAGACAGCATGTGTTTGCTTTTGTACAATGGACTTCACAGTGCAAGATTCAGTGCT
Source organism: Salvelinus alpinus (assembly GCF_045679555.1). NCBI lineage: Eukaryota > Metazoa > Chordata > Actinopteri > Salmoniformes > Salmonidae > Salvelinus > Salvelinus alpinus. The sequence continues at coordinate 39,948,376 of NC_092089.1, read as the reverse complement.
GGAAATAATGTATTTATTTTCCTTTTTACTGTTCATACAACTTCAAATGTAGTACTGGAGTCCGATGTGCAAAAACAGCACAACCAGTGTTGAGGTGTCAATGATTCAAATAGCTGTTTTCTGTAAGAAGTCAATCTGTAAGGCACATTCTTCAATCTAAGAAGGAACATATCCATTACAGTTTTATTGCATTTAAATTAAAAAGCAATGCAAAGGAAAAAATAATGAGAGAGCGAATATTGTACACGTAAAAATTAGTGAATATACAGCATCACACACAGTGACAACACAGTACAAATAAAAGGATGAAAGATAGAACCGAAAGGAAAAGGAGACAATCAGAGAGAGAGTGAGAGAGGAAGTCCTCCAGAGGTATGTCCTCACTGACCTTGTGTCTATCTACAGATTTCCCTGAAACCCCCTCTAAAGAGCTATGGCAAATAACGCAAATAACGTACAGTCCTTTCACAAGAGGGACAAGTATAGTACACTCTGACATTAGCCTAGAGAGTTACATTGCCTCAATCACAATGGTGTTGCTCTACTCCAACACCATCACCATCATCAAGTTTGCAAGTTTACTGATGACACGATGGTGGTATGCTTGATCACCGACGACGATGAGACAGCCTACATGGAGGAGGTCAGTGACCTGGCAGTGTGGCGCCGGGACAACAACCTCTCCCTCAACGTCAGTAAGACCAAGGAGCTGATCGTAGACTACAGGAAAAACATTTTGGGAGGGAGGTGAGCACTCTCCCATCCACATCAACAGGGCTGCAGTGGAGCGGGATGAGAGTGTCAAGTTCTTTGGGCTCCAAATCACACATACAGTCACAGTCATGAAGAAGGCGCGTCAGCACCTTTTTGTCATGGGCTCTCAAATCCTCAAAAAGTTCTACAGCTGCACCATTGATAGCATCTTGACTGGCTGCATCACTGCTTGGTATGGCAACAGCACCGTCCTCGATCGTGGTGCGGACAGACCAGTACATCTCTGGGGCCGAGCTCCCTGACATCCAGGACCTCTATATCAGGCGGTGTGAAAGGAAGGCCCGGAAAATCATTAAAGACTCCAGCCACCCAAGTCATAAACCATTCTCTCTGCTTCCGCACTACAAGCGGTACCGCTGCATCAAGTCTGACACCAATAGGCTCCTAAAACACTTCTATCCCCAAGCCATAAGACTGGTAAATAGCTAACAAAATGGCTACTAGGACTGTCTGAGTTGTCCCTTGTATTTATCTATGCACACTCACAGGACTCTACACACTCACACACAGACACTCCAACAAACACAACATGCACACACATTTATACTGACTCCACACACACACTCACATATAATCTTCATTTACACTGCTGCTACTCTATTTATCATACATCCTGATGCCTAGTCACCTTAACCCTAAACATACAGTGCCTTCGGAAAGTATTCAGACTCCTTGACTTTTTCCACATTTTGTTAAATTACAGCCTTATTCTAAAATTGATCCCCCCCCCCCCCCTCAGCAATCTAAACACAATACCCCATAATGACAAAGTGAAAACAGGTTTTTATAAATGTTTGCACATTTATAAAAAATGTAAAACAGAAACACCTTATTTACATAAGTAATCAGACCCTTTGCTATGAGACTTGAAATTGAGCTCAGGTGCATCCTGTTCCCATTGATCATCCTTGAGATGTTTCAACATCTTAATTGGAGTCCACCTGTGGTAAATTCAATTTTTAGGACAAGATTTGGAAAGGCACACACCTGTCTATATAAGGTCCCACAGTTGACAGTGCATGTCAGAGCTAAAACCAAGCCATGGGGTTGAAGGAATTGTCTGTAGAGCTCTGAGACAGGATTGTGTCAAGGCACAGATCTGGGAAAGGGTAACAAAAAATGTCTGCAGCATTGAAGGTCCCCAAGAACACAGTGGCCTCCATCATTATTAAATGGAAGAAGTTTGGAACCACCAAGACTCTTTCTAGAGCTGGCCGCCCGGCCAAACTGAGCAACCAGGGTAGAAGTGCATTGGTCAGGGAGGAGACCAAGAACCCGATGGTCACTCTGACAGAGCTCAGAGTTCCTCTGTGGAGATGGGAAGGCTACCTGTGTTTTTGTTTTACCTCATGTAATTTTGTAATACTACATTGATATTGATCACTGCATTGTTGGGTTTAGAGCTTGCAAAAATACATTTCACTGTACTTGTGCACGTGACATTCACTTGAAATTGAAATAAAAAGCTTACGAACTATTCTAACACAATTATCACCGTATGTTTCACAATCCCTACTGTGTCAATAGTCCATCACTCATCCACTTCAAACCAGGGTCTCAGATGGGGGTAAAACTGGTTGTGCAATGGACGCCTGAAGGGTGCACGTGCGGTTTGCTGCTTGCTGCACATCCCACTTAACTGTTGTTGAATCCGGCCCATATGAGGCTGAGGCTGGTGGAACCGTTTGTCAGGGAAGGAAGGGAGGTAGGGGGCATCGTTTTGGTGGAAGACTGGGCTCTGCTCAAACAGCGACAGGTGTAGAACCCACATCTGAGCCCTAAATAGGACACAACAGGAGTTAATGGCCGGAGCTGTCCAGTTGGGACTGGAGCGTCGTGGAGGGAGGCCATGGGACCATGTTGGAGGAGCTGTATGAGGCCACAGCAGGAGTGGTTACGGGTGGGTTGGGGGTCGGAAGAGGGGTGGGGTTCGGAGAGGGGTTCACAGTGAGGGGTGCAGCTGTACAATTGAGCTGAATTCTGTTTTACATTGCTCCCCACTGACATAACACAAATGCATTGCTATTTGTCCCAGATGACATCCCCCTCTCTGATGCATTAGCTGTGTTTATTTTGGATTTCATAATGGTCCTAGTTGGACAGTTAAGGAAGACGCCTACGGGACTGGTTTGGCGTGATCATTGGGGTGGAGGTAGGAGGGAGAATGTCTGAAGGAAAGAGAAAACGCAGGAGAGAAAAACAACCCAGCCTGCATATTTACAGTTGAAGTCAGAAGTTTACATACATCTTAGCCAAATACATTTAAACTCAGTTTTTCACAATTCCTGACATTTAATCCTAGTAAAGATTTCCTGTCTTAGGTCAGTTAGGATCACCACTTTATTTTAAGATTGTGAAATGTCAGATTAACAGTAGAGAGAATGATTTATTTAATCTTTTATTCCTTTCATCACATTCCCAGTGGATCAGAAGTTTACATACACACAATTAGTATTTGGTAGCATTGTCTTTAAATAGTTTAACTTGGGTCAAATGTTTCGGGTAGCCTTCCACAAGCTTCCAACAATAAGTTGGGTGAATTTTGGCCCATTCCTCCTGACAGAGCTGGTGTAACTGAGTCAGGTTTGTAGGCCTCCTTGCTAGCACACACTTTTCAGTTCTGCCCACAAATTTTCTATGAGAATTGAGGTCAGGGCTTTGTGATGGCCACTCCAATACCTTGACTTTGTTGTCCTTAAGCCATTTTGCCACAACTTTGGAAGTATGCTTGGGGTCATTGTCCATTTGGAAGACCCATTTGCGACCAAGCCTTAACTTCCTGACTGATGTCTAGAGATGTTGCTTCAATATATCCACATAATTTTCTTTCCTCATGATGCCATCTATTTTGTGAAGTGCACCAGTCCCTCCTGCAGCAAAGCACCCCCACAGCATGATGCTGCCACTCCTGTGCTTCACGGTTGGGATGGTGTTCTTCGGCTTGCAAGCCTCCCCCTTTTTCCTCCAAACATAACGATGGTCATTATGGCCAAACAGTTCTATTTTTGTTTCATCAGACCAGAGGACATTTCTTCAAAATGTACAATCTTTGTCCCCATGTGCAGTTGCAAACCGTAGTCTGGCTTTTGTATGGCAGTTTTGGAGCATTGGCTTCTTCCTTTCTGAGCGATGTCGATATAGGGCTTGTTTTACTGTGGATATAGATACTTTTATACCTATTTCCTCCAGCAGCTTCACAAGGTCCTTTGCTGTTGTTCTAGGATTGATTTGCACTTTTCGCACCAAAGTACATTCATCTCTAGGAGACAGAATGTGTCTCCTTCCTGAGCGGTATGACGGCTGCGTGGTTCTAAGGTGTTTATACTTGCATACTATTGCTTGTACAGATGAACGTGGTACCTTCAGGCTTTTGGAAATTGCTCCCAAGGATGAACCAGACTTGATGAGGTCTACAATTTGTTTTCTGAGGTCTTGGCTGATTTCTTCTGATTTTCCCATGATGTCAAGCAAAGAGGCATTGTGTTTAAAGGCACAGTCAACTTAGTGTATAGAAACTTCTGACCCACTGGAATTGTGATACAGTCAATTATACAGTGAGTTTGTTAACAAGAAATTTGTGGATTGGTTGAAAAACTAGTTTTAATAACTCCAACCTAAGTGTATGTAAACTTCCGACTTCAACTGTACAATAGGAGGGGGGTTGGGGGAGAGGGGACATGTTTTTTTCAACAGATGTGGAATTTAGCAAGAACGGCTCGCGGGAGGTCAACATCATATCCTCTTGTCTGTAACCCAGAACTGGTCTCAGTCTGCACCATGGTGAGCTTTCAACTGGTCACATCCTTCCAAATAAAAAGCAGAAAGGCCAGAGGCCGGAGGCTGCCTGGGATTGGGTCAGATCTGACTGGAAAGATCTGGACAAAACATCCACCACAGTGAGGCACAGTCCATCCGGGTTAGGGTTCTGACAGTAAATGCTTTAACAGGTCCTGACATCGCGTCGCTGTGGCTGCTGCGAGGAACAGAGAAGCCATGCCTGCTCAGTACAGGAATGCTACAGGAACGAGAGGCAACTCCTCGCTGGCCCATAGCCCTGGCAACAATGGACAATTAGTTACTGTTGCGGTACAGACTGCCTGTAAAGTTAAGACGCCGTTACATAACAGTTCTCTCAATGGGTCTTTGTCTCTCAATGGGTCTTTGACACACCATTCTGTCTCTCCAAGCAATGTGCCCAGTCTGCTCTTAAATCTTGTACACTTGTCACAAGATGGGTTGACCAGTTGAGGCCATTTGCATACACTTAATTAATGTATTGTTTATGTTTTCCCTCAGTCACAATTTGACACTTGTTTATTTACAATGAAATAGAATTGCTTACAGATCCTTTTTTTTGTGAGCGTCACGTCACAGCACGCCACTGCATGACCTTTTGGCTAAGATCAAGTATAGTACCTGAGTCGCATGTGTTGCTGCCTGCTAATGATATTGGTCTGGAACACCTTCAAGGCAGCATGACTCTTGGCTCGCCCCGCGTGGGAAAGTCTGGCCAGAGGGTGTACTACTGCTCGGTGACAAAACACCCAGAACTGATGTTTGCCATGGAAACCATGTCAGCTCCCCTCTGTGTGTTGAGATATTGTTGTTCAGTTGTTTGTGTCCGTTATTTGTTTGGGATGGGGTTCTGACACATTCACCAATGCAAGGCAAAGACTGGACTACGGAAATACCAGAGCCATATATGTAGTTGGGCCAATGCGGTTTCTATCTGAACATTCTGACAGCGCCACTTTCTCCTCCATAGCTGTTGCTAAGTGATAATTTGACACTTCCGCATTGTGCTGTTAATTTCTGATAGTTTTCAAAACCTATGAAGATTTCCAGTGAAAGCAGATATGCAATTTGTTGACAGCACAACACAGTACAGACTTGGATACATATTGAATGCTAATCAATAAAAACGTCTGTCAAATTCACTGCTCTGTTTTGCTTGTTTACAGCAGGTCATTTCATAGGCTCTCTCGTACTGTTACATCATCAACATTTCAAGAATGAAGTTCTATTTGGGCGCTAACATGGCAGCCGTTCTAAAACCTGGCCGAACTCTCTCTATATATGAAGATATAAAGTTCATGGCTCAACTCAACCAGAAAACCCACAGTGCTTTTCAATGAGGAGGCTGCCACCACTAAGGCTTATCAAGGTCCAAAGCTCTATACCAGGGATTTAAGTTAGTAAGAGTTTCGGTCAGCTAGTTTGACTGATTGTGGTGAAGGTGTTATCTCCATAATAATACAATTCTATAGTCATAACAGCATCTTTTTTCAAGGAGTTAATTTCCCCTTTTTCATTTTAGTAGGTATTTGATCTGATCCAATGGTAGATGTGATATTGTATCTACTCTATGTGGTCATTTCAAACGCAACACAGCACTGCCACCTACAGGAATAAACAGATACAGTCTTACTCTTGATTAGGGCAGACAAAGGGTGACTGTAGAAGTCAGAAACATTTTCCAACAACTGATAGAGAAAGAACAGGCTTGTTTATTGATGGACATGACCTTTGGAAACAAAACCTGCTGTAATATTTCCAAGGATCATGTAAGATCCTTGGATATCCTACCAGCTACAACTTTAGCAGGATCCTTCCCTAAGAATCTAGCTAATCCTTCCAGACCCTAGTCAAATCTTACAAACATGTAAACCAGAGTCTAACAGAACTGTAACAGTCACTTCGCAGACCCACACTATCCCACAGTTCCATTGGTGAAAAGTTGTACCCCTGTGAGCTGGTGGATGTGAATGGAGGAAGGGGCTCCAGCCCCCGACCCTGGACCACTCCCTGGCTCCATCCTGGGGCTCTCTCTCACCCCTCTTCACACCGACTCAGGACAAACATGATCGGGCCTGAGCATGAGACGGAGAATGTTCTCCAGTAAAACCGGCAACATCATCCATGGCTGTCCATGCTTATGTCTCTAGCTTTATCCATGCAGGATATAATGGATATATCAATAGGTTGTTGGAAGGAACAAGGGTGAGATTAATTAATTAATGCAGACCGACAGAGAGACAAACAGTAAAATAAAAACTATACTGTGTACAAACCGTGATGAATAAAACAAGGAGAGAAATGTATAAATAAGTGAATAGCCTACATGCATTCAAATGGCCAAATGAAGCAGCTATATCTGATAGTTGCCACTTTAAAACACCCACCACCACAATGTAACTAACATTACGTTTTTTTTTATTGTACCCCCTCACTTGTGTAACCGATGTGAAATGGCTAGCTAGTTAGCGGTGGTGCGCGGTAATAGCGTTTCAATCAGTGACGTCACTCGCTCTGAGACCTTGAAGTAGTTGTTCCCCTTGCTCTACAAGGGCCACGATGCTTCGTGGGTGACTGTTGTCTGTGTGCTGAGGGTCCCTGGTTCGAGCCCAGGTAGGGGCGAGGAGAGGCACGGAAACTATACTGTTACACTTGTCAATATGTCCCTCACATGCACTTGCACATACCATAAATCAAAGAACACCAGTGACACATAAAAGTGGTAGATATTCTAGCCTCGAGGTTCAATTCTGTAAAACATCATTTTATTGATCAACAACGCTCTTGATCAATGGCATATGTGAATATAAATTCTGTAGAAGCATTCTTCAAGTTTATTTGCATGCAATGATAGATCACAATAAAAATCTGTTTGATATTACCTTTGTATACGCTGGCCAGTAGTGTTCTCTTCCTATCTGCTTGAATGATAAACAAGCAAATTATAGGTTTTTATAAATAAATCTACCTTTTTCTTATCGCTCAAAGAAATCAGGCGTTCTGCGCACACAACATTATTTGAATTAAACAAAAAAATCTACTTTAATCAACTGCGGTATGTAATCAAATGTTCTCCTTCAACACATTTAGTTTATGTATGAAATATGCTCCGTTTCTGACTTCGCAGACAGACAATTGCAGGTTGTGGCCATCCTCCTGTTTGGGATGGATTTTTCCACTCCACCGATGGATACGAGAGTTCGACGTGGGCTGGGCGCTTGCTTCCTATTGGTTATTTATTTTTCCCGCTCCATCAGTGAGCGAAACGCTGTTTTGAGTGGGCACGGTTAAAATATTCCAGTAGGCGAGCTCAGAGAAATTCCTCCATAATCTCTGACTAGTCTATGCAATCCACGTGGGCTCAAGCAATGAGTACAACGGGGTCATTACCATCATCCATTTACACGTCATTAAAAGTTTCGCACGCAGTTCATCATCAGAAACGTCTGATGATGAAGTGATTATGATCACATGCAACTTCAAATGCAGTTTGTGCAAATTAAAGTGATGCTCCAAAGGTTTTTTATAATTTCAACCAGTAGTTTTTAAAGTAGTGCTCACCAGCCATAAACAGTCACGAAAATTGTGCTCAATTGTGTACTACATCATTAGTTAAATTAAGGTTACATTAAAATTATCCATTTCTTATGATATGTAACCAATTGCAAACAAAAATGGTATGATATGTTATGAATTCCAATTATTCAGACAATATGTTAACAATTTGTAAATCCTTACGATCCCGGACTGCATCTTTAAAACATAACAGATGTAATCTGAGATGGATTACCTATCAGGCTAGCAAGGCAAGGTAAAATATCCCAAATAGAGCTAGATAAAGCAGGAAGAATAATATACTTGTTGAACATAGCTATTAGTCTTGAGTGTTTTCAAGGTCATCACTCATTCACTGTTAAAGGATTTTTATTTTGTTTTTATTTTTTTAGGGGTGGATCAGCTTAATATTGCGCAAAGAATGTTGCTTGCATCAATGTAATTGTCTGCATCATTTCCAATCCCCCATATCTTTTTGGGGTAAATATATATATCCATATACATACACGCATCTTTACATATATACATACACATACCTATATAGACATACATACTTTTTTTTAGAATATACCTTTATTATTCCCCGCAAACCCTCCCACCCTTCCCCCAATTGGAGTAAACTAATAAAAAAATAACACTTAGGCTTCTACCTTCAGTTTATATATCTTATACACATTTTACAGACACAATCTATTTTACAATAGTTATATTTGGTTTGTTTTTAGTCCTTCCTCTATTTCTGATGTCCATCCAGTTTGATTTCTATTTGTAACTGTGCTATTTCACAAAAGTTCTGAACCTATATACATTTTACAGACCCCGTATGTTTTACATTGTTTATCTTGTTATTAGTACCACCCTTCAGCTCCATTCAACCCCTCCCATCTATCTCTCAACATCATCCATTTTGGATATCTATTTGCCATATATTTCTCAACTGTGCTGTGATGCTTCACAAAAGTATTGAACCTTTCTATTCTCATAGCTTCTACAGATTGTAAATAAAAAATAAAATGTTTTGCTAAAATAATAATTATATTATTGATTGATTGACTATGGCTTTTCAAATCACCCAGTATTGCTATCTGCAGCGTTAGTTCTAGGCAAATGTTGCAATTCTTCAGCCATTTCTGGACCTGTGACCAAAAACGAGCTACATATGGACAATACCAAAATAAAGGATCTAATGACTCTACCTCCTCACAGCAGAATCTGCAGAGCTGGGAAGATTGTATCCCCCATATAGTGAGGGGAAAAAGTATTTGATCCCCTGCTGATTTTGTACGTTTGCCCACTGACAAAGAAATGATCCGTCTATAATTTTAATGGTAGGTTTATTTGAACAGTGAGAGACAGGATAACAACAAAAAAATCCAGAAAAACGCATGTAAAAATGTTATAAATTGATTTGCATTTTAATGAGGGAAATAAGTATTTGACCCCTCTGCAAAACATGACTTAGTACTTGGTGGCAAAACCCTTGTTGGCAATCACAGAGGTCAGACGTTTCTTGTAGTTGGCCACCAGGTTTGCACACATCTCAGGAGGGATTTTGTCCCACTCCTCTTTGCAGATCTTCTCAAAGTCATTAAGGTTTCGAGGCTGACGTTTGGCAACTCGAACCTTCAGCTCCCTCCACAGATTTTCTATGGGATTAAGGTCTGGAGACTGGCTAGGCCACTCCAGGACTCCATTAGTTTCAGTTAGTGGAGATGGAGGAGACTGAAACGAAAACATATTCTTAAAGTACTTTACTTCCTCTTTCAAAATATCATTCGGTGAATCATGCGTGACTCCATCATTTGTAACAAGTTTTAATAAAAACATTTTGGTAGCATTTCTATATTGAAGATTGAAAAATAATTTGGTGCATTTTCCCCATATTCCATCCAGTTCGCTTTATTTTTTATAATATATTCCACTGGATCTTTCTTGAATAAGTTCCTCCATTTATTTTTGTTTTTCCTCTAACTTATTCTGTGCCTCTATGGTACAGTTTTTATTGCTATCGAACTGTACTGTTAGTCCTTCAATTTCCTTTATTAATATGGACTCTTTTGATCTAAATTGCTTTTGTTTTATAGATGAGTACTGAATTGCATGGCCTCTAAAGGCACACTTAAAAGTGGCCCATACAATAAGGGGATCTGCTGTACCTATGTTATGTCTGAAAAAGTCAGTTATAAATTCTTCTGTCCTAGTTCTAAACAATGTATCATCTAGTAGGCTTTGATTAAATTTCCAATATCCTCGCCCACGTGGGAATTCTGTAAGAGTAATATATATGGCAATTATGTGATGATTCGACTGCATTCTGTCCCCTATCAACACTTTTTAAACTTTTGGTGCCAGAGAGAATGGCATAAGAAAGTAGTCAAGACGACTAGCTTGATTAAGCCTCCGCCATGTATATCTCACTAGATCAGGGTATTTAAGTCTCCATATATCCACTAATTCCAATATATCCATGACATTCATGATTTCCTTAAGTGCCTGAGGGTGATAGTTTGTAGTGTGATTTCCTTTCCGGTCCATAGAGGTATTTAAGACCGTATTAAAATCTCCCACCATAATAATATAGTCTAGTGTTGCTTGTAGAGTTGATAAATTATTTTATATATTGTCAAAGAAGCTTGGATCATCATTATTTGGACCGTATATGTTAATAAGCCATATCTGTTTATTGTCCAATAACATATTTCAAATAATCCATCTACCTTGATGATCTGTTTGGACAATTTGCACATTTGGATCAAAATTACTGTTAATTAAAACCATCACCCCTTTTGAATTTCTTTCCCCATGGGAGAAATATATTTCGCCCCCCCAGTCCTTTTTCCACAAAACTTCATCTAAAATTGTTGAATGGGTTTCCTGTAAACAATAGATATTATATTCCTTCTCTTTTAGCCAGGTAAATACTGATCGCCTTTTCTTATTATCCGCTAAGCCATTACAATTATAACTGGCTATACTTATTTCATCACTTACCATAATGAGACACAACTTTCAATTCTATTTATCAAAATATATGTTTGTAAACGTACCATTAAAAAGTAACATGATGATTGAGTGTCTATTGCTACTAAGTAAACCTCCAATTGGTCCCCACTATTCCACCCTCTAAAAGCCCTCCTCATCCTGAGTTGGGTTGTCACCCCAATGCCCGGCAGACCACCCCCGACCCCCGTATCCCATATCCCTAAAAAGACTGGGATCCATCCTTCGAAAAGAGCACATAGTGCCATTTACAGAATAGAAGTAGATCAACTGCCAAATGCATTTCCATCGCCCTCACCTCGATTTGTATTATATATAGCCATCAAAACATATATATATATTTTAAGAATCCTGTTTCTTATTTTCCATAATTAGCTATTCATATTTGTAGTAATGTAGGCAATTTATGAAAAGGATTTTACCTCACCAGTCTCGCCGTTATCAAAATTACATTATTACAAGCAATAATTATGTTAGCAAACAGTTGTTGTGAATCATCCTCTATTGTCCCTAACATCTTTTACTCCTTTGCAACAGTTGTGGGATACACACAAACACCCACACACACTCAACCCTTTCCCCCCACACAACCACAGGCTCACATTATCAACAGTTGCACCATCTCAGAGCCCAACTCAAGAAAGGTCTTGATTTACAAATGCATTTACAGTTGCAGCTGTATGAGAAGGCAAGACCGTGCAACAAATGGGCAGAAATTGAGAGATTTTATTAACCATTGTCATGTCCTAGATGATGGAGGTCAAACCTTTCCCTGAAACACCCACAACACGGTCCCCCGTATTGACCATATTCCCAAGCATCTCCATGCAGTCAGACTTCTGATTTTGTGCCACAATAATATACCCCCTCTCTGAATGTCTTGAGTGTGACCCCCTCCCCATGGGTTACTGCAGCTAGTGTTGCCAGCACTGCCACTGCCTAGGTGGGGGCACCGCACCGGAATCCCCACCGGCTAGGTACAAGGTCATCAAGGTTGTCATTAGCAGCTTTGAGTATTAACTTGTATAGTATGCTTTCCCTTTAGGGGGTTTTGGCTGTGCAGGACCAACCCTGCCAAGCAGGCTCAGAATCTTGAGGGTGCAGTGCTGCTCTAGGTCTCTGACTGCATTTTGGCTGCATACAGACCGCTTACAGCAGGCCCATAAAACAGTTAGGGACTTCTCCTTAGTATCTGGGTCATTCAGGTGGGTGTCTAGGGTAAAGGGTTGTGGACCGTTCCATCAATATAGGATCATAAATAAATAAATTAGATAATTTATTTTAAACATTTAGTTCCCCATGATAGGACAATAAATAAATTAAATGTATAATTTATTTTAAATCTGTTCCACCATGATAGGACAATAAATAAACAAATAAATAAGACGTATAATTCATTATAAAAAGTATATCCATCATCTGAACAACATTGAAAGCTCTCTCTCACCCCTGCTCACAGCAATACATTGGGTCTGGGATATGCAACCATTTCATTTCTCACTCAAAGCCACACTTTCCCAAACATAACAAATAAAATTTAAAATAAACACACCACACATACTCTGCCTTCTGCTTACTGAGTTTTTATCTTCACCATGTTGAATTAGTGCTTGTGTTTTCAAATTAGTTACAGTGGGGCAAAAAAGTATTTAGTCAGCCACCAATTGTGCAAGTTCTCCCACTTAAAAAGATGAGAGGCCTGTCATTTTCATCATAGGTACACTTCAACTATGACAGACACAATGAGATTTTTTTTCTCCAGAAAATCACATTGTAGGATTTTTAATGAATTTATTTGCAAATTATGGTGGAAAATAAGTATTTGGTCACCTACAAACAAGCAAGATTTCTGGCTCTCACAGACCTGTAACTTCTTCTTTAAGAGGCTCCTCTGTCCTCCACTCGTTACCTGTATTAATGTCACCTGTTTGAACTTGTTATCAGTATAAAAGACACCTGTCCACAACCTCAAACAGTCACACTCCAAACTCCACTATGGCCAAGACCAAAGAGCTGTCAAAGGACACCAGAAACAAAATTGTAGACCTGCACCAGGCTGGGAAGACTGAATCTGCAATAGGTAAGCAGCTTGGTTTGAAGAAATCAACTGTGGGAGCAATTATTAGGAAATGGAAGACATACAAGACCACTGATAATCTCCCTCGATCTGGGGCTCCACGCAAGATCTCACCCCGTGTGGTCAAAATGATCACAAGAACGGTGAGCAAAAATCCCAGAACCACACGGGGGGACCTAGTGGACCTGCAGAGCTGGGACCAAAGTAACAAAGCCTACCATCAGTAACACACTACGCCGCCAGGGACTCAAATCCTGCAGTGCCAGACGTGTCCCCCTGCTTAAGCCAGTATATGTCCAGGCCCGTCTGAAGTTTGCTAGAGAGCATTTGGATGATCCAGAAGAAGATTGGGAGAATGTCATATGGTCAGATGAAACCAAAATATAACTTTTTGGTAAACTCAACTCGTCGTGTTTGGAGGACAAAGAATGCTGAGTTGCATCCAAAGAACACCATACCTACTGTGAAGCATGGGGGTGGAAACATAATGCTTGGGGCTGTTTTTCTGCAAAGGGACCAGGACGACTGATCCGTGTAAAGGACAGAATGAATGGGGCCATGTTTCGTGAGATTTTGAGTGAAAACCTCCTTCCATCAGCAAGGGCATTGAAGATGAAACATGGCTGGGTCTTTCAGCATGACAATAATCCCAAACACACCGCCCGGGCAACGAAGGAGTGGCTTCGTAAGAAGCATTTCAAGGTCCTGGAATGGCCTAGCCAGTCTCCAAATCTCAACCCCATAGAAAATCTTTGGAGGGAGTTGAAAGTCCGTGTTGCCCAGCAACAGCCCCAAAACATCACTGCTCTAGAGGAGATCTGCATGGAGGAATGGGCCAAAATACCAGCAACAGTGTGTGAAAACCTTGTGAAGACTTACAGAAAACGTTTGACCTCTGTCATTGCCAACAAAGGATATATAACAAAGTATTGAGATAAACTTTTGTTATTGCCCAAATACTTATTTTCCACCATAATTTGCAAATAAATTCATTAAAAATCCTACAATGTGATTTTCTGGATTTTTTCCCTCATTTTGTCTGTCATAGTTGAAGTGTACCTATGATGAAAATTACAGGCCTCTCTCATCTTTTTAAGTGGGAGAACTTGCACAATTGGTGGCTGACTAAATACATTTTTGCCCTACTGTAAATATGAAGATATATAGAAAAGCTATTTTTTTATTGTATTGTTACAATCCAGAACCGGGCTAAAATTGTGTTTCATTATTTTCCTCGTCTGAGAACGTTGTAATTTAAAAAAAATAACCATGTAGTCTTTGTGTCTCTGAACAACTGGTTATCAATATATAGTTTATCGACAAGAGCTACTCGTTTCCCTTTTAATCTATTTTCTTTGAAAATTGGATACAGAACTTTACGCCGTTCCTTCAGGAACTGATCATTCATGACAATTTTGGTCCCAGCAAGTCTTTTACCCAGGCCTTTAACCATTCTTTTATCTTTAAAGGAAGCAAATTTGGCAACGATTGGGCGTTCATATCTTTGCCCTCTCTGTCCGAAGCGGTGTGCACGTTCGAGTTGGATTTTGTCGATAGCTTCGCGTGGACTCTGAAGCGCTGTAAAGAGGAACTCTCTAACTACAGATTCAGGAACTTCTCCTTCTTTCTCTTGGATACCTGTAAGTATCAGCTTCTCTCTCATGGATCTAGTCTGTATGTCAAATAAGGCTTCTCTCAGAACGAAGTTCATACACTTCGGTTTCAATCTTATTTGACTGTCCCTTTTAGCTTGCGTTTCCTCCAATGTCGCAGCTTTTTCATTACTCATCTCGAGGCTTGCCTTCAACTCTTATATCCTTACTGACTAATTCAAGTATACCCAGTTTGTTATTTATTTTAACAGATCGGTTTCGACCTTTACCATTCCCGGTGGTGAAAATATTAAATCGTCTGTAGAAGAGTCACATTTTCGTTTAGAAATCGGTTCACCTGTCTTACACTCCGTCATGTTTGGGTGTTGCTTGTTTTCGTAAAATTTTGTCGATAAATGTCTCTAGTCTTAAGATTTGTTTTGTGTTATTATCCAAATTGAAGGTTATCACCCACCAGATTGTGTAGTGCTAATATTAAGTCTAACTTGCCGATATTGGATATTACGTTTTTATCTTGAGGTGCTCTACAAAACTTCGTTTAGTCCGCCATTACCTGTCCCAGTCCCGCCTCCTCTTTCAGTCCCCTGTTAAAGGATTAATATAAAACATTTTACAACCAAATCTCAATTTCTGATGTAAATGGCATGTTATAGAAGGGTCCAGCCACCTTTTTTGTGATTTCATGTTTGAGAAACTTACCCCAAATAGCAAATCACTTCATCGTCCTCATTGAGTAGTATGGGGGCCTAGAAAACAACATGAACAAATGCACCAAAAATACCCACATACATCCTTTTAGAAATGGTAAAGCTCTCAGTATAGTGTTTTTTTTCTTCTTCATGTTACTTAACAAGGCAAGACAGTTAAGAAAAAAATCGTATTTACAATGACGGCCTACCCCGGGCCAATTGTGCGCCACCCTATGGGACTCCAAATCACTGCAGGATGTGATACAGCCTGGATTTGAAACAGGGACTGTAGTGATGCCTCTTGCATAGAGATGCAGTGCCTTAGACCACTGCGCCACTCGCGATCCCAAATGCAGGTCTTCAGATATTGTGCACATGAAATTGTATCATTCCGAACTTTATCTGCAATGTTATATTCCCGTTTGCACGACTCAAGCCATTTCCCCTATCCAGCTGTTCCATTGTCATTGTAAAATATTGCTACAGGTAACTGCCAAAATAAAGGAAACACCACTTCTACAAGCTTCTGGAACTTCCTGTGTGGAAGCACTCCATGCTTTTAATATACTTTGTATCCCTCATTTTCTCAAGTGTTTGGCAGTTACCTGTAGAATGGATGGAGAGGTATCGCTAGAGTGGCAACAAAATGTAATAAAACGTTGCGGATAAAGTTTGGAATGACACAATTTCATGTGTACAACATCTAAAGACCTGCATCACTATACGAACTTTGCTGTTTCTAAAAGGACATATTTTCTTTGGTTTTTGGAGCCTTTGTTAAAAATTGTGGCCCACATTTTACACAAAGAGGACGAGGAAGTGATTTGCTGCTTGGGATAAGTTTCTCAAAAACATGTGAAATCACAAAAAGGTGTCTGGACTCTTATATAACAAAATAGAGATTTTGTTGTGATGTGGTTTGCTGATATGTAAAATACCTATCCAGGCATTGTAAGCTCTGGCATTCGTTAGCAACGTAGGAGCAGGGGAACATGACCAATAACACAAGGTACAATAGATAGAAGTCGCTCAGCCATTTTCTGGTTGCTAAAATGTTATCATGTTCATCTAATTTCAGTTTACATGACAAAACAAGCAATGTATTGTGTAGAGAATCATTGTAAAATATAAACTGCTGTGAAATATATTTCAATAACCCAAAATATTGTATTTTAAGCTGTTTGAAGCTGGTGTACAAAACCGAAAGTAAAAAGATGCAAAAGCTAAACTTAAAGAAGCATAGAAATATCACACATAGAACAGATCTGCCGCATATCAGACTTGCTTTCAATAGGAATTACCAATCTATAACTCACTCACGGCTGCATGGCCAGGTACGACTCCAACACCATCATTAAGTTTGCAGACGACAACAGTGGTAGGCCTGATCACCGACAACGACGAGACAGCCTATAGGGAGGAGGTCAGAGACCTGGCCGGGTGGTGCCAGAATAACAACCTATCCCTCAACGTAACCAAGACTAAGGAAATTGTGGACTACAGGAAAAGGAGGACCAAGCACGCCCCCATTCTCATCGACGGGGCTGTAGTGGAGCAGGTTGAGCGCTTCAAGTTCCTTTGTGTCCACATCAACAACAAACTAAATGGTCCAAACACACCAAGACAGTCGTGAAGAGGGCACAACAAAGCCTATTCACCCTCAGGAAACTAAAAAGATTTTGCATGGGTCCTGAGATCCTCAAAAGGTTCTACAGCTGCAACATCGAGAGCATCCTGAACGGTTGCATCACTGCCTGGTACGGCAATTCCTCGGCCCCCGACCACAAGGCACTACAGAGCGTAGTGCGTACGGCCCAGTACATCACTGGGGCTAAGCTACCTGCCATCCAGGACCTCTACACCGGAAGGCCCTAAAAATTGTCAAAGACCCCAGC
This sequence comes from Salvelinus alpinus, assembly GCF_045679555.1. Classification (NCBI taxonomy): domain Eukaryota; kingdom Metazoa; phylum Chordata; class Actinopteri; order Salmoniformes; family Salmonidae; genus Salvelinus; species Salvelinus alpinus. The sequence goes on along the minus strand of NC_092089.1, from coordinate 39,930,978 downwards.
CACCCCAGTCATAGACTGTTCTCTCTGCTACCGCATGGCAAGCGGTACCGGAAAGGCTTCTCAACAAAAAGGCTTCTCAACAGTTTTTACCCCCAAGCCATAAGACTCCTGAACAGGTAATCAAATGGCTACCCGGACTATTTGCATTGTGTGCCCCCCCAACCCCTCTTTTACGCTGCTGCTGCTCTCTTTTTATCATATATGCATAGTCACTTTAACTATACATTCATGTACATACTACCTCAATTGGACCGACCAACCAGTGCTCCCGCACATTGGCTAACCGGGATATCTGCACTGTGTCCCGCCACCCACCACCCGCCAACCCATTTTTATGCTACTGCTACTCTCTGTTCATCATATATGCATTGTCACTTTAACCATATCTACATGTACATACTACCTCAATCAGCCTGACTAACCGGTGTCTGTATGTAGCCTCGCTACTTTTTATAGCCTCGGCACTGTATATAGCCTGTCTTTTTACTGTTGTTTTTATTTCTTTACTTACCTATTGGTCACCTCATACCTTTTTTGCACTATTGGTTAGAGCCTGTAAGTAAGCATTTCACTGTAAGGTCTACCTGTTGTATTCGGCGCACGTGACAAATAAACTTTAATTTGATTTTAATTTCCTATGTGAATTTGGTCAGGTTGTCCACAAAGTTACCTACTGGACCTTGATGGACCAGCCATGTTTATGTTTAGCCTTCCATTCCCGTGACCAGTAATGCTTCCTATACCTTCAATGCATTTTTTTGCAAAAGATGGGTAAAGCTTGGCACAAAATAAAAAAGGTGTGTAAACTGCATTTACCCTCCACTACACCAGTGCCCATGACATGATTTCAAAGCAAAGTTCAAATGATATTTCAGTGTCCATAATTTAGGTCTGCCTGATTACCAACGGGGGTGTAAACATAAATCCATGTGCATGCAAGCAAACATGAGTGATGGATTGGCCTATTTGTCAAAGCATCAGCTGCAACACACCACTAACTTCTCTCTGTCCACAAGACAGTGCTATGCAGGCTTGTTGCAGCACACTGTGAATGACATGCTGGTGTGACTGTGAGTTCAGCCAGCTCAGGCCATAAGGCTCAGCAACCAGCAGGCTGTTTGTGTATTGTGTGGCAGTGGTGGGCACAGCACAGTACAGCACAGGGCAGGCCCGATGGATTAGCATGAGAATGGAGAGTCAGTGAGTGGAGAGAGGGCTGGTATAAAAGAGGGGGGTGCAGAGTTTGATCTCTGTCACAGTAGCGCTCATGACCTCACCTTGCGTCTCTGCTCCGCCTCCAAGCACTCTTGCTGACTGTGGTTTCTCTCTATTCTCTCCTCCCTCCTCCTCCTTCTTGTCTTCCCTTGACTCATCCTTCTTTTCACCTTGACTCCTCCTCCTCACCCTGCCCTTCCTCCTCCTGCTCCTACTCCTTCTCCTCCTCTCTGTCAGCATGGATGACAACATAGAAACCCACACCTTCCTGTACTTTGCCTACGGCAGCAACCTACTGAAGGAAAGGCTCCAGCTCAAGAACCCCTCCGCTTCCATCCACTGTGTGGCCAGGCTCAAGGTACGACCCGACCTGACCTGGCTATAAGGAGGACCTGGAAGGACACCTGACCTTAACCTGACCCTCTCTATCTCTCCTTCTCTCCAGGACTACAAGCTGATATTTGGGAACTACAAGGGTCTGGCCAGTGACCGCTGGCATGGGGGTGTGGCGACCATCGAGAACAGCCCAGCGGACGAGGTGTGGGGAGTGGTATGGAGGATGAACGTGGCCGACCTCGAGTCTCTAGACAGGTAAGAGACCTTCATCTTGTTCACCTAATCCAAGTTGGTGCATACCGTGTCTACTGTATCAAGGCTGTATCACAACCGGACGTGATTGGGAGTCCAATAGGGCGGCGCACAATTAGCCTAGCGTCGTCGCACAATTAGCCCAGCGTCGTCCAGGGTTTGGACGGTGTAGCCTATCATTGTAAATAAGAATTTGTTCTTAACTGACTTGCCTAGTTAAATTAAATAAATAAATAAAAATACTGAGTCTGTTGTGTCATTCTGAGTGCTTCTTCATTGTGGTTGAAGTGGTCTAGTTCTAACCAGTTCAAAACGTGTGTGGGTGGGTGTATTCATGTTTGTGTATCTGTGTGTGTGCAGCCAGGAGAACGTGCGACTAGGGGCCTACAGCCCTGTGGAGGTGAATGTGAAGACTCGGGGCCAAGAGCTCAACTGTCGCACCTACATCATGAACAGCTGTATTTATGCTCCACCATCTCCACAGTACCTCAAGGTGACACACCTCCTTTTACACTCTTTTCCTCCCCCTTTCTATCTTTTTTTTCTCTCTCTATCACACGCTGTCTCACTTTCTCAATCTATTTATATCTCTGTCATTCCAAATCAATTTAAGAACATGGACTTGACACTGAACCTGTAAGACGTTAGGGACCTTACAAAGTGTAGAGAGGAACGTTGTTAATGAAAGTGGTGCTGTCTATGGATATACAGTGGGACAATGAAGAGAAATGCAAATAGTTGTCTCTGAAAATGATCTCTGATAGAAATCTCTGAAAAGGTATTTACCAACAAGTGCTTTTTCAAATGAATTGTAATTAAACAATATACTGTATATGCTCAAATTCATAACCAAAACAACAGCAAATCAAACAGATTCTCTAAAGCATGTGAAAAAAGGAATTCACACATCACTTGTGGATGACAGTGTGGCTGACATCATCCTCTTGAATGAGTCTCTGTCACTCACTCACTGTGGTGGCAAAAATACCAGTGTTTTGGTGTTTTTTCTGGCGTTTGCCACTGACAGCTCCCAGATGGCTTTGTGTTGAAAAGACAATAGGGAAAGAGCAGCAACTAGGTCAGTGTATTTTTTGACTATTCACCCACAGCCCCTCTCCAAAATAAAACCTCCCTCTCTGAAGCATCTGGAACGCTACATTCCAGGTTCATATTCTGGCTGTCGCAAGAACGCAGGATTCTTTTATTTTATATTTAGTAGATATCCATCAATTCATTCAGGATGTACCCAATCTCATGCACTGTATTGGACAATGTGAACAGTTACTAAACTGTGTTTCCAGACGGTTCATTGCACATCTAAAAGCTCTAGCTAAATAATCAAAGTGGTGTGAGGAAAAACAGCCAGCGAATGTAACAGGCGTGGCTTTGTGACCACAGAAGCTTTGTGCAGTGCTCTGTCGTGTGTGTGTACCAGACTCATACGGTTGAGCTGAGTGCATTGTTCCTCTGTTATGTGGCGTGTTCTGTGTGGTGTGTGTTTCGATGGGTACAGTATTTGAGATACACCCATTCTTGGGGCAATTACTATAGCGTAAGGGTAGTTACTATTGATGTTCTGGATTTTAATGGGAGCCACTGGTCATTTATTTGTCGTTAGATAACAGAAAATACTGTAAAAGTGATTGTCTGATTTAATATGGTTATAACTTCCTATGAAATGATAAATATTTTATGTTGATTGTTCTCTGCTTGCCCCAGGTGATTTTAATGGGGGCGGAGCAGAATGGCTTGCCAAAGAACTACCAGGAGAAGCTGAGGTCCATTGAGACCAACAAGTTTGAGGGCCCACTGCCTGTCATGGCTGAGCTGGAGCGGATTATGAAAAGAGCCAAGGAGAGAGCCAACCACTGATCTGACGCTTAACAACACCTTGCACAAACTGCCATGTTTAGGAACTCAACTCCTGGTAGGACAATAGAAGTTTGCTTCAACAACTTCCACTGTCCTACCAAGAGTTGTTGAATATCTTCTCATCTCCAGTTTGCTCCACTGTTCATGTACCTTGGTTTGAAAGCGAGGTAGCGACAGAATTTATTTTTCTCTAGGAACTCAAACTTGCCTAGAGAGATAACTGTGTTCAGAAACATACTGGTTAGAGAAACCATCAAGTCCTGTATGTAATGTTACATCTATAAGTCCTCTTCAGGAATAGTTATTTACTGACAAATAACAATGATGATGATGATGATGACACCGAGCATCCCTCAGACTGTATAGGGATTGAATGTAGAATATGATCATGTGTATTTGTACTATTTCGGCGGACAATAAAACCTCCCTGGATGTTCTGTGTTGATCTGTATAGAGTGCACAATGGCATTAAATCAGCCTCATTCAAGATAGCCTGGTCTCAGATCTGTTTGTGGTGTTTTTCCAAATCCTATGGGTCAGTGACATGACCACGTTGTCAAGACAGCACAGAAAGATATGGGGCCAGGCTACATTCAAGATCACTTTTTCTGTTAATCGTCAAGAGTCTACTGATGCACCCGTGCGTCAATTTAAGTAACATAATAAAAAAATCCCCATAAAAATCCACCAATTAAAGCTAGAGATATCTACTTATGCCGGCCTTTCGCATCTGTGGTAGAAGGGGGTTTTGCTACAGCGGTGTTTGTCAGACCATGAGACTTCCAGAAAATTGGTCTACTCGCAAAAATGTCTGTAGTGTCCGAACGATTTGGCCAACTAATATGACCAGTCTATGGAAAGATGAGACACTCACGAATGCGATGGTGTTCTCTGTTTTTTTTTGTTATACCTCAAAATCAAATAACTAAATGATCCATGGCATCAACATCTTAAAACAATTCCACATGTTAGCTTAGTAGAACCCCCCCCCCCCCCCCGAAGTGAGTTTCCAGTATGTGGCTTTGCTGAGATGGTGACCAGAGAAAATCAGCTGTATCATACATCCGTGTCATACAGTAATGCAACGCTAGAAGAAGGCAGGAGAGACGGAACATGTTATTGAGTCAAATAATAAAAATGTATGCAAAGCCATAAACCTCATTGTTAGATGAGGTGTTTCCTTTTTTTGCCTCAAACATATTTTGAACATTGGAAGTATGTGTACTGTATATGATTGAAGGTCTTTGTCTCCCTCTGCTGTTGATAACGGTTGGTCATTGTATCCACACAGTCCATACAAAGTTCATTGGAACCTTTTCACCCAACAAAGACCCCTTTTAGAACCCCTTTTAAAAGAGTGTAGTACTGTATCTGGTCACTGGCCAGGGTGTGGTTCAGGAGGGACCAGTTTGGTCCACAGACGGTCCCAGAAGGCAGGCTGCATGGCCTGGTCCTGGGGCCAGTCCATGTACGTCCTGGGGATCACAATAATAACTGATTATTTGAATAAAGTGCTTATATCACACTCAAGGCATTATACAACACTTGAAAGACAACATACTCTAAAGTCATAATGAAGATACTGTATATAAGTAAAATATAATTTAGAAGACAGGCCTCCAAGTCAAGTTCCTCAACACTTGAGGTCACAAAACATATACAGTGCATTTGGAAAGTATTCAGACCACTTCACTTTTCCCACATTTTGCTACGTTACAGCATGATGCTGCCACCACCATGCTTCACTGTAGTGATGGTGCCAGGTTTCCTCTAGAAATTACGCTTGGCATTCAGGCCAAAGAGTTCAATATTGGTTTCATCAGACCAGATAATCTTGTTTCTCATTGTCTGAGAGTCCTTTAGGTGCCCTTTGGCAAAGTCCAAGCTGGCTGTCATGTGCCTTTTATTGAGGAGTGGCTTCCGTCTGGCCACTCTACCATAAAGGCCTGATTGGTGGAGTGCTGCAGAGATGGTTGTCCATCTGGAAGGTTCTCCCATCTCCACAGAGGTACTCTGGAGCTCTGACCAAGGCCCTTCTCCCCCGATTGCTCAGTTGGCCTGGCGGCCAGCTCTTGGAAGAGTCTTGGTGGTTCCAAACTTCTTCCATTTTAGAATGATGGAGGCCACTGTGTTATTAGGGAGCTTCAATGCTGCAGAATTTGTTGGTACCCTTCTGCAGATCTGTGCTCAATTTTGAGTCTCATAGCAAAGGGTCTGAATACTTATGTAAATAAAGTATTTCTTTTTTTTTGTTATACTGATAAAATAATTTATAAGGTTAAAGATAATGATTAAATAATTCTACCCGGAAACTTAACCATTAGGGATTATAGGTTATGTAGCATATATAAGGAATAATTAAGATATTAAACATAAGTCCAACTAGGTTGGACTGGGGAAGAGAGGAATGTGTGTGTGCCTAAAGAAAACACAGAGAACAATTAAACTGTGTTTGAACCGACCCGGGTAGAAATCTGAGAAATTTACGATAGGACTGGGAGTACCCCTCCAGGTTTCCCTAATCTTGGGGGAATGGAACTGTCGGCTGTGCAGTGATAAACAGTGGTGAAACCTCTGGAGAAGAAGATGACTCTCCTAATGTTCGTGTGCATGTGTGTGCGTAAGTAAGGAGAATGGTATAAAATGTCTTGTATATGAACTGGAGAGCTTTTGTGAATAAACATTGATTTGACTTTTGTAAGCTGGGAATTCTCTCTGTTTCATTTAAACCAGAACTTTACAACCTCTGGGTTGCAGACCGATTAGAATAATTGAAATTTCTGAACATTGATAACAAAATTCCATATCATATACATTTGCAAATATGTCTAAAAACCTGTTTTCGCTTTGTCATTATGTGGTATTGTGCGTAGATTGATATTTAATCAATTTTAGAATAAGGCTGTAACGTAACAAAATGTGGAGTGGTCTGATTGCTTTACGAATGCACTGTATGTTTTTAGGATGTTTCCTAGTTAAACAAATGATAGAGTGTAGTTCACAGAACCCCCTCTCCACATACTGTACGTACCTGGTCTTGACCAGCCTGGCCAGGCGGTGGTGGGCAGACAGCTGGTGAGGGGGGATGTCCTCCAGGAAGACCAAGATAAGGATGTCCCTTTGCTCCACCAGCAGACGGAGGGTGGCCAGCCGCAGCTCCAGGGAGCACCAGTTACTGCGCAGGTAGTTACGACTCACCACACACACGGTGTAGCGGCTGCCTGGAACCAGACCAACAAGAAGGATCATTAGATGGTGATGCCATTGGCTTGGCATTTTTAACCAGTGCGTCTGTATATAGTAATTCTAGTAGTCCAGGATACCTACCGTAGAGGCTGTCTGTGATGTTGTCCACAATGTCCATCCCCAACTGGAAGTCCCTGCTGTGCAGACATAGACGCAGGAAGGGAGGTCCCCTCTGCTCCAGGCCCGGAAGCAGCTGCTCCACCACCCAGCGCTCGTCTCTCCCACTGTACGACACAAAGGCATCATAGCAGTAGCGCCCCCTGGGGTTGGGCCTCCGTACAGCCTCCTCCAGCCAGCAGCGGATGATGTGGCAGAAGGCCAGCAGGTATTCCTGAGCCAGCTGATGGAGCAGCACCACCAGCATGAAGAGGAGCAGGCCCAGCGAGGTGCAGAGGAACAGGACAAAGCCCACGTCCAGGGAACAGTTGGCTGCTGAGTACCTGAGATGGACGGCGCAATGATGGAAACAAAGACATCCCTTGACGCTTAGATTACTCATATTATGGACACTATCAATAGAGAAAGCATTCGAAACAGGTCGTGGCTGCACATCCAGGCCTAGACGGCAAGTCCAAATGCTAAACGGCCATGCTGGTGTTCTATGCGTGTGTTGCCTATATGGTTGTACAATCAATGGATGCTCTTCATTATCAGTACATCTTTCTTCTTACCTGGCAAAGTTTTGGATTCCATTCTCGTTTTTACATGTCACGTCTGCTTCCCCAGGGTGATAAAATATGACCTGGACATGTGGCTGTCTTTCGGCCCAGGCGAGCAGCCAGGTGTTGTCACAGCTGCAGTCCAGGCGAAAATTGTAGAGTAGCAGGTACCTCAGGTTGGTCAGCGGCTCTGTAAAGCTCTCCATCACACTGAACTCCTCTGGGATGTGGACTGACATCTGCCTGAGGAGAAGGCAGAAAACAGTTCACTCTAAGGGCCCAAACGGAGTTCATGTCACGCCCTGACCGTAGAGATCTTTTTATTCTCTATGTTTGGTTGGTCAAGGTGTGACTCGGGTGGGAAACTCTATGTTCTTTGTTTCTATGTTTTGGCCGGGTATGGTTCTCAATCAGGGACAGCTGTCTATCGTTGTCTCTGATTGGGAATCATACTTAGGCAGCCTTTTTTCCTTTTGTATTTGTGGGTAGTTGTCTTTGTTAGTGGCATGATAGCCGAAGTAAGCTTCACGGTCGTTTCCTTAGTCTTTGTTTTGTTGGCGACATTTATAAATAAACTAAATGTACGCTCACCATGCTGCACCTTGGTCCGGTCATTTCCACCACGACAGCGATCGTGACAGAACTACCCACCACAAGCGGACCAAGCAGCGTGGCCGGGAGGAGCAGACCGAGTGGACATGGGAAGACATTCTGGAAGGAAAGGGATCCTGGATGTGGGAGGAGATCCTGGCTGGAAAGGATCACCTACCATGGGAGCAGGTGGAAGCAGCGAGGAAGGCGGAAGCAGCTAGAAAAGGGGGCCAGCGTTACACAGGGTCACGGCTGGCAAGGAAAACCGGGAGGCCACTCCCAATTTTTTTGGGGGGGGGAACACGGGTAGGTTGGCGGCGCTAACTCCCCGGGCTCACGGTAGGGAGCGTGGTACTGGTCAGACACCGTGTTATGCAGTGAAGCGCACGGTGTCTCCAGTGCGCGTTCACAGCCCGGTGCTCTATATTCCAGCTCCCCGCATCGGCCGGGCTAGAGTGGGCATCCAGCCAGGACGGATTGTGCCAGCACAGCGCTCCTGGTCTCCGGTGCGCTTCTTCGGTCCAGGGCATCCTGCGCCGGCTCTGCGCACGGTGTCTCCAGTGCGCTGTCACAGCCCAGTGCGTCCTGTGCCTGCGCGACGCACGTGCCGGGCCAAAGTGGGTATCCAGCCAGGACGAGAGGGTCCCCGGTCCGGGGCCTGTGGCGAGGGTCCCCTGTCCGGGGCCTGCGCCGAGGGTCCCCAGTCCGGGGTTGGGGACGAGGGTCCCCGCACCAGAGACGCCACCAAAGTGGGGGGAGCCAGAGGTGGAGCAGGGTCTGCGTCCTGCACCGGAGCCGCCACCGAAGTAGATGCCCACCCGGACCCTCCCCTATAGTGTCAGGTTTGCGGCCGGAGTCCGCACCTTTGGGGGGGGGGGGGGGGGGGTACTGTCACGCCCTGACCGTAGAGATCTTTTTATTCTCTATGTTTGGTTGGTCAGGGTGTGACTCGGGTGGGAAACTCTATGTTCTTTGTTTCTATGTTTTGGCCGGGTATGGTTCTCAATCAGGGACAGCTGTCTATCGTTGTCTCTGATTGGGAATCATACTTAGGCAGCCTTTTTTCCTTTTGTATTTGTGGGTAGTTGTCTTTGTTAGTGGCATGATAGCCGAAGTAAGCTTCACGGTCGTTTTCTTATTCTTTGTTTTGTTGGCGACATTTATAAATAAACTAAATGTACGCTCACCATGCTGCACCTTGGTCGGGTCATTTCCACGACGACAACGATCGTGACAGGCCAGCTTGTAGACGCTGCTAGCCAATCAAACACAGAATCATTTGTAGTTGTAGCTCGTAGTGCCAGAGTCTTGTCTAGTGCTGGCAAATCCAGACCACACATGGCCTCTTGTGGCATCCCACTGGGCAAAAACTGGTTGAATCAAAGTTGTATCCAATATTGGAAAACTGATTGGATTTGCAAAAAGTCATCAACGTAAGGGTATTTCGTATTTTCACCCAAATTTTAATTTTAATCCAATGACATGGTGACATATGTTGTTGACTTCACGTTGAATTCACGGTTAGTTGGCAACAACTAAATGTAATTCAAAACTAGACGTTGAATTGACGTCTGTGCTCAGTGGGATGGGTTCAAACCCCGCCTGCCTTCATATGGGTGGGTGTTTCTGTTATCTACCTGAGAGAATGCAGGTCTCTGCTCATCTCCTCCTCCAGACTGAGGATCCTGCACGTGACCAGGTTCAGGGTCTCCAGCTTGGTGAGGTTGTGGAACATAGTGGCCAGCCCTGGCTGCCGGTAGAGTTCCACTCCCATTAGTGTCAGATACCTACAGTTGGATTATAATCAGTTACCTTGTAAATGCACTTTTAAAATAATCTGTCATACTTATTTTTATTCTTTAGACCACTACTGCTCATAAACCCCATTCATACTTTTAAGAATGCAGGCAGGCCAGACTTGGATGGCTTGCATACAGTACAGCTTTTAATCTAATTTATAGTATACTTTTTAAACTATACAGCTGTTTGTCCTCACTCTACTGTTAAGTAAATGGATAAATAGATACCTCATCTCCACAAGTGTGTTCAGGTCAGTCATGTCCACAAATTCAGCTGACAGCACAGAATTGAAGCCAAAGTACTGTAGGGAGGTGAAGTATCTTGCGGCAAAATGAGACCCACACAGGAGGCGTTCTGTTATGGCTGTGAGGCTGACGACGGACTGGAAAAACGGTCTCCAGCAGTCCTGGAAGAATACAGTTGTGGCACTGAGCTGAAGGGAAATCCCTAGATGTGGGGTGCTGTTGCTGCCGATGATGATGTTGAGGGTGTACCACATGGAAGAAATGTTAATGTGCATTAACCCTTGAGGGAAGACACCAAATATGTTTGTCAGATTCACATTCACGCTACTCTCCAACTCACTAGGCAAAGGGTGAAAGTCCCCTAAACATACGTGCTTCAGCAAAGTGAGGTGGATGAAGGCAAATGCTTCAATCATTTCAAGTGGGTTTAGTTCCAGAATTAGGGTTTCCAAGTCATGCAGGCCAAAGAAACTGTTCTCTGTTATCTGAGAGATCTTGTTATTCCGTAGGTCTAAGAACCTCAATTTAGCTAGTTCCTTAAATGTAAAGTCTGCAACAGCGGTAATCTGATTTCCTGACAAAATCAGCTGTTCCAGATTCTTCAAGCAACCAAACTGCTCTGAGGTGATGTTTGTGATGTGAAAGCTAAACAGGCACAGTTTTTTCAGCCACAGAACGGGACCCTTTTGAGTGTCACAAAGCATACTGATTTCAACTTCCCTCGAGTGCGTAAGGAAAACACCCAAATCAACGAGATTCTTCAAATAATGGATCAAACTCAAGTTAATTGCATCATGATCATGTTCATAATAATTAAAATGAATCTTCTTTATCCCCTGGCAGTTTCTCACAGCAGATGTGGTGTTGTTCCAGAATTTATCATTTCTTACATTAATTTCTGTGATTGAGAGTTTGAATACTGTTTCACAAACTGACTCAAAGGAAATGCATCTGTTGTAAAAATCAAATGCCTGTAGTCTTTTGATGCCAGACTGCAGAAGCTGTGTCTGTGGCTCATCAACTATAGGCACAGAGAGATCTGTGATGTTTTCAAAGCATTTGAATGCACCTTTTTCTAAGTGATGAGCATTAGGGAATGAAAATCTCACCTCTTGAAGACGATAGAAATGAGGTAGCTCAAGAACAGCTCCTTTGGTGTCAGAGCAGTTTGGGGGTCTCAAAGTAACTATCTCCTCTGACTTAAATGTCAGGCTTGTTATTGACTGTGACATATTAACTATCCTGCATAGCAAATCAGATAGCTCCTGTGCACAACATCTGTTGACTGTGAGTTTCTTCAAAAGGGGGATCCCTCCAAATACGTCCAGTGCCATCACAGAAAGCATGCAATCCTCAATGGAAAGTTCCTCCAGATTAGTCAGGTCCCTGAAAGTGTTGGATAGAAGCGATGCATTGTTACACTGTATCATCCCCTTACAATTCAGAGAGAGTGTCTTTACACTGGACAGTCCCTTGAAGGTGCCATGGAGAATCGTGGGTAGAAAGCCCTCTAGGTGAAGTCTCTCAAGAGCATAGAATCGAGAGAGAGCGCCAGATTGCATTACGTATCCACTCCTGATCTCGAGACAGAGGGTCTGGTAGTTTGATGGAACAACAGAGAGGTTGACTTTGAGGTCATATATATCCCAGCAACTGGCAGTGAAGCCGATCATGCTTGGGCAGTTAGCGTGAATGTACATCCAGTAATTCACTTTCTCATAGAGGATACATTTGTTACTCAGCCAACCCCAGGAACCAAAGATCCAAAATGCAAATAGTCCCAACTGAACACAGACCAGGCTCATCTTTCTTGTGAAGTAGCTCAGAGACACTGGTCAGTTAGAATGACTTGATGCTTGTGCTGCAGTTTGAGTATATATTACTATCTGTGCAATCTTCTTTTGGTCTGTTTTCTTACTGGCTTTGACAGAAAGAGAAAGGCTGTTGTACACAGATAAGGTTGTTGTTGCTCACCTCTTTCTAACTTCCCTTCCCACAAAATATCTATAAGAGAACTGGTGGAGTGCATGGTTTGTATCTTTAAAATTAGATGATCAAATATAGCACTGATTGCAGAAGAAACATGTAATGCATTAATGCATACACAAAATGTATTTCACAAATGACCTAAAAAAAATATTGTATCGTGGAATATAACTTTAGAATCCTTTTGGAAGTGAAATGTGTATAGCATTGGTAAATATTGTAGTTATTTAACATGAACCTAATCTCCTAATCTTACTTAACTTTAATCTTAAAGCTACAATTCACTGAATGCTTCTATTGAGAAAGGATCCACAGGGGGCTGTTGCTACGGATGTAAATATTAGCCCAACAACACTGCAAAAAAGTCACTATGGCCACACTAGTTTAAATTGCATTAATTTATAATAAAACCCCCTCTCTCATTTCACCCAGAATGGATTCTATGTTTTGTTGTAACTGAATCATGTTAGAAATGTAATGAAAAAGAAGGATAATCTTATCAACTAAAGGGGACAGGGTGTTCTGTCTGTTTTGTCTGTCCATGCATGCCCCTCCTCGTTTAGCGCTCAGCCAATCAGCGCACCGTGACGATGAGGTACAGTAGGCGAGACCTTTCTCTAGAGACAGCAAGTAATAAAAGACAACATTTTCAACTGGTTAACATGCTCACCGTCACAAAGCGGATAGGCCATGTCATACCTTACTTACACGATTTTACTTGCACTGTTCCATCAACAAATTGCGTCAAAAGCGGTTCCTGCCACCGTTGAAAATAATGGAACGAGTGTTTCAAACACATCCGAGTCTGACTACTTTATGTATTTCGTTTATGGCAGTAATCTGCTGAAGGAAAGACTGCAGGTGAATAATCCATCCTCAATTTTTGTTACAACAGACAGTTTGAAGGTAGGCTTCAGTGCGTATGTTTTGTTTTGAAGATGTTGAGAAGTTGGCATGAAGCATTGTAGGTTGGTTTTCATTTGCCATAATACGTGTGCAAGCTATTAATTAAGCTGTTAGCAATGCTTTAACAAATAATTGTGATTAGGCTACGTACATGTGATTTATGAAGTTACTGTATATGCTTTTTAATATTCTACTTGACAGGATCATGTGATTTAAATTTGGATACTGGAAGAAAGAGTTCAACAACACCAATTCTTGGCATGGTATTGTTGCTACTATAGAAGAGTCCAAGGGAGATGTGGTCTGGAAGATAGACAAGGACAACCTCATCAGTTTAGACAAGTGGGTGGCTCATTTACAGTGTTATAGGCCTATCACTATGGGGTGTGGTTTGTGAAGTTGAACAGCCATAAATAGGAATTGTTGCAAAAATGATGTCCTAGGACCTATAGTGGGATATTCCAAATGTACATATTTGTCCCGAAGGATGAATCAATGGAAATAAGCCCCTGGTTCTCCTAGTTCTCTTCCCTTAAGCAGGTCCTAATAAAATTCTGGTTCCAGTGGAAAAAGTGATACAACTGATTGAATGTACAGTATGTCGGTATGTCAAACTATAGTTTTGGCAAGTCGGTTAGGACATCTACTTTGTGCATGACACAAATAATTTTTCCAACAATTGTTTACAGACTGATTATTTCACTTATAATTCACTGTATCACAATTCCAATGGGTCAGAAGTTTACATACACTAAGTTGACTGTGCCTTTAAACAGCTTGGAAAATGGTTTGCAACTGCATATGGGGACAAATTTCGTACTATTTGGAGAAATGTCCTCTGGTCTGATGAAACAAAAATAGAACTGTTTGGCCATAATGATCATCGTTATGTTTGGAGGAAAAAGGGGGAGGCTTGCAGGCCGAAGAACACCATCCCTACCGTGAAGCATGGGGGTACCAGCATCATGTTGTGGGGGTGCTTTGCTGCAGGAGGGACTGGTGCACTTTGCAAATAAATGGCATCATGAGGAAGGAAAGTTGTGGATATATTGAGGCAACATCTCAAGACCTCAGTCAGGAAGTTAAAGCTTGGTCGCAAATGGGTCTTCCAAATGGACAATGACCCCAAGCATACTTCCAAAGCTGCGGCAAAATGGCTTAAGGACAAGAAAGTCAAGGTATTGGAGTAGCCATCACAAAGCCCTGACCTCAATCCTATAGAAAATTTGTGGGCAGAACTGAAAAAGCGTGTGCGAGCAAGGATGCATACAAACCTGACTCAGTTACACTAGCTCTGTCAGGAGGAATGGGCCAAAATTCACCCAATTTATTGTGGGAAGCTTGTGGAGGCTACCAGAAACTTTTGACTCAAGTTAAACAATTTAAAGGCAATGCTACCAAATACTAATTGAGTGTATGTAAACTTCTGACCCACTGGGAATGTGATGAAAGAAATAAAAGCTGAAATAAATCCTTCTCTCTAGCATTATTCTGACATTTCACATTCTTAAAATAAAGTGGTGATCCTAACTGACCTAAGAAAGGGAATATTTACTCCGATTAAATGTCAGGAATTGTGAAAAACTTAGTTTAAATGTATTTGGCTAAGGTGTATGTAAACGTCCGACTTCAACTGTATGTAACATTCTGGATTGTTTTACAGACTGTAGAGAATGGCATGAATTTGTAACTTCAATCAACAGTATCTACAAAGGATTAACAACTTCTAACTGCCCTTAACTGTGTGTTCTCCAGGCAGGAAGGAGTGGGAATAGGATTCTACAGTCCACTAGACGTTACCATTAAGACAGACGAGGGAGAGGTCCTCTGTCGAAAATACCAGATGAACAACTTCACAGTTCACCAGACTTCGCCTCCATACAAACAGGTATGCTATATGTCTGTCTTTTGCAATAAAGCAGCTTAATCATACACAAATAATGATAGTTTTGATAGCCAGTTTGAAGGATGCCTCCATTGGCCATATCCAAATGCCTGAACAATGACTACAGGTGTAAAAAGTGTGTTATATTTAATAGCAAAATGTCAAAACCAAATACAGAAGTAGTATGATTTATGCAAATACCCATGGGTCATGTGTTATTAACAAAAACGACAAACTTTTTTCCTACAGGTTGTTTGTGTTGGAGCAAAACAAAACGGCTTACCTCTGGATTACATTAAGAAGCTGGAGGGAAACCAACGGCTAAAGCGGTCCATCCATTTTAGATGACATCACCGCGTTAAAACCTGCTGATAAAGGAAAAAGCTTGTAAATGGTACCAGAGGAAAGAAGATGAAAGAAAAATCACTAATGTAACAACTTTAGAGGGAAATTGACATAAGACTCCGTTGTCTAAGTTCAATTGTCCCTGTTGTACTCTTGTGCAACATAATCAGCATAAGTAAAAATGCATTAGAGTAAATACAAAAACTAAGTGGCACACTGGTATATATTCCCCAATGTTCTGTATAAAATGCGAGCCAGTCATTTCATGTGATACCAAATAAAGTAAAAAAGAAAGACAATGTCTGGCATAGCATTTTGTTTCACCAAAATTTCTCTATTTTGCTTGTGAAGCGTGAGACACACACACAGACACTTACACACACATACTTGATTGATTGGGTATAATGTCAGGGCCGGTTCCAGACATACAGTGCATTCAGAAAGTATTCAGACCCCTTTACTTTTTCCTCATTTTGTTAAGTTGCAGTCTTATTTTGAAATTGCTTAAATAGTTTTTTTCTCCCTCATCAATCTACACACAGTACCCCATAATGACAAAGCAAAAAAGTTTTTGCATTTTTTGCAAATGTAAAAAATAAAATTTCACATTTACACAAGTATTCAGACCCTTTACTCCGTACTTTGTTGAAACACATTTGGTTCTTCCCATTTTTCTCTGCAGCTCCTCTCAAGCTCTGTCAGGTTGGATGGGAAGTGTCGCTGCACAGCTATTTTCAGGTCTCTCCAGAGATGTTCGATCAGGTTCAAGTCCGGGCTCTGGCTGGGCCACATTCAGAGACTTGTCCCGAAGCCACTCCTGCATTGTCTTGGCTGTGTGCTTAGGGTTGTTGTCTTGTTGGAAGGAGAACTTTCACCCCAGTCTGAGGTCCTGAGCGCTCTGGAACAGTTTTTCATCAATGAACTCTCTGTACTTTGCTCAGTTATCTTTCCTCTATCCTGACTAGTCTCCCAGTCCCAGCCGCTGACAAATATCCCCACAGCATGATCCTGCCACCACGTAGGGATGATGCCAGGTTTCCTCCAGACATGACGCTTGGCATTCAGGCCGAAGAGTTCAATCTTAGTTTCATCAGACCAGAGAATTTTGTTTCTCATGGTCTGAGAGTCTTTTAGGTGCCTTTTGGCAAACTCCAATCGGGCTGTCATGTGCCTTTTACTGAGGAGTAGTTCTGTCTGGCCACTCTACCATAAAGGCCTGATTGGCGGTGGAGTGCTGCAGAGATGGTTGTCCTTCTGGAAGGTTATCCCATCTCCACAGAGGAAAGCTGGAGCTCTGTCAGAGTGACCAGAGTGTTCTTGGTCACCTCCCTGACCAAGGCCCTTCTTCCCCGATTTCTCAGTTTGGCCAGGCGGCCAGCTCTAGGAAGAGTCTTGGTGGTTCCAATCTTCTTCCATTTAAGAATGGAGGCCACTGTGTTCTTGGGGATCTTAATTGCTGCAGAATTTTGTCTCAGAGCTCTACGGACAATTCCTTCAACTTCATGGCTTGGTCTTTGCTCTGACATGCACTGTCAACTGTGGGACCTCATATAGACAGGTGTGTGCCTTTCCAAATGATGTCCAATCAATATAATTTACCACAGGTGGAATCCAATCGAGTTGTAGAAATATCTCATGGATGTTCAATGGAAACAGGATGCACCTGAGCTCAATTTTGAGTCTCATAGCAAAGGGTCTGAATACTTTTGTAAATAACGTATTTCCTGTTCTTGGACGTGACTTTCAGATCTCCTTTTATCTATACAAGGCCATAGGAGCAAGCTGGTTTGCAACACAGAAGAACAGGAGACCCTTTGCTATGAGACTCAAAATTGAGCTCAGGTGCATCCTGTTTCCATTGAACATCCTTGAGATTTTTCTACAACTTGATTGGAGTCCACCTGTGGTAAATTCAATTGATTGGACATGATTTGGAATGAACTCAACTGTTTATTTAAGGTCCCAAAGTTGACAGTGCATGTCAGAGCAAAAACCAAGGCATGAAGTCAAATGAATTGTCCATAGAGTTCAGAGAAAAGATTGTGTCGAGGCACAGATCTGGGGAAGGGTACCAAAAAAGGTCTGCAGCATTGAAGGTCTCCAAGAATTCTTTGGCCTGGATGCCAAGCGTCACGTCTGGAGGAAACCTGGCACCATCCCTATGGTGAGGCATGGTGGTGGCAGTATCATGCTGTGGGGATATTTTCAGCGGCAGGGACTGGGAGACTAGTCAGGATTGAGGGAAAGACGAACAGAGCAAAGTACACAGAGATCCTTGATGAAAACCTGCTCCAGAGCGCTCAGGACTGAGGCGAAGTTTCACATTCTAACAAGACAACGACCCTAAGCACACAGCCAAGACAACGCAGGAGTGGCTTCAGGACAAGTCTTGAGAAGACTCAAGGCTGTAATCGCTGCCAAAGGTGTTTCAACAAAGTGCTGAGTAAAGGGTCTGAATACTTATGTCAATGTGATATTTAACTTTTTTTTTTAAATGTATACATTTTGTGGTAAACCGTGGGGTGTTGGGTTGAGCGTGCAGAGATTGACACAGAGACAGGGAGGTTTTAGTCCGCAAAAACAACTTTACTATTACAGAAAATAAACATAGCAAAGAAAATCCCTTAAGTTTAGCTTGGTCCTTCTTCTTTACTTTTGTTCGTGTCGGTCTCTCTCGCGGTGTGCCACAGTGCTTCTTTTATTTGGCCTCCACGGCTGGTTGGCACTTTCCCCTAATTACCTCCACTTGGAGCTGTCTGTGTCGGGGTGCCCAGCTCCCGTATTCCCAGCAGAGGGAGCCAACGTCGCCTCACGTACCTCCCCTCTATTACCATCCCCCGGGGTAGACGAAGGATACCACAATTTGAAAAGACATAAAAAAATCTGTTTTTTTCTTTGTCATTATGGGGTATTGTGTGTAGATTGATGAGGAAAAATGTTTAATCCATTTTAGAATAAGGCTGTAACTAAACAAAATGAGAGTTCTGAATATTTTACAAATGTACTGTATTCAACCCCTTTGTTAAGGCAAGCCTAAATAAGTTCAGGAGTAAAAATTTGGTCAACAAGTCACAAATTGCATGGACTGACTCTATGTGCAATAATAGTGTTTAACATAATTTTTGAATGACAACCTCATCTTTGTACACCACATAGAGATAATTGTAAGGTCCCTCAGTCAAGCAGTGATGGTAGGTTTTCCAATGCCTGGCAAAGAAGGGCACCTATTGGTAGATTGGTTAAAAAAAAGCAGACATTGAGTATCCATTTGAGCATGGTTACGTTATTAATTACACTTTGGATGGTGTATCAATACATCCATTCACTACAAAGATACAGGCGTTGCCGGAGAGGAAGGAAACTGCTCAGAGATTTCACGATGAAGCCAATGGTGACTTTAAAACAGTTGCAGTTTACTGGCTATGATAGGAGGAAATTGAGGATGGATCAACAACATTGCAGTTACTCCACAATACTAACCTAAATGATAGTAAAAAGGAGGAAACCTGTACAGAATAAAAAAATATTCCAAAACACGCATCAGTGCCTTGTTTTAGTGCCTTGTTTTGCAACAAGGCACTAAAGTAATACTGCAAAAAATGTGGCAAAAGCATTTAACTTTTTATCCTTAATACAAAGTGTTTGGTTTGGGGCAAATACAATACAACACATTACTGAGTACCACTTTCCATATTTTCAAGAATAGTGGTGGCTGCATCATGTTATGTGTATGCTTGTAATCATTAAGGACTGGGGATTTTTTTCAGAACACAAAAAGTAATGGAATGGAGCTAAGCACAGGCAAAATTCTAGAGGAAAACCTGGTTCAGCCAGCTTTCCACCAGACACTGGGAGATGAATTCACCTTTCAGCAGGACAATAACCTAAAACACAAGGGCAAATCTACACTGGAGTTGCTTACCAAGAATACAGTGAATGTTCCTGAGTGGTCAAGTTACGGTTTTGACTTAAATCTACTTGAAAATGTAGCTTGAAGAATTTTGAAAAGAGTAAATGGGTAAATGTTGGACAATTCAGGTGTGAAATGTTCCTAGAGACTTACCCAGAAGACAACAGCTAAATCGATGCCAAAGGTTCTTCTACAAAAAATTGACTAGGGGGTGTGAATACTTATGTAAATTAAATATTTCATTTTCAATAAATTTGCACAAAAAAAAAAACATGTCTTCACTTTGTCATTATGGGGTATTGTGTGTATATGGGTGTATCATGACTCAGGATATGACCCAGATGCAGACACGGGAGGCGGATAGTACAGTTCTCAGATGATTTATTAGAAACACAGGGCAGGCAAAGGGCAGGTCGAGGGCAGGCAGAGGTTCGTGATCAGGTCAAGGTCAGGCAGGTACAGGACGGCAGGCAGGCAGGCTCGGGGTCAGGGCAGGCAGAATGGTCAGAACCGGGAAAAACTAGGAAACAGAACTCGAGCAACAGGAAGGCAGGTAAGAACACTGGTAAGACCTGACAAGACGAACTAGCAACAGACAAACAGAGAGGAACAGGTATAAATACATAGGGTATAATGGTAAGATGGGCGACACCTGGAGTGGGGTGGAGACAAGCACAAAGACAGGTGAAACAGATCAGGGTGAGCATTTAAAAAAAAATCAATTTTGAATTCAGGCTGTAACACAACAAAATGTGAAATAAGTCAAGGGGTATGAAGGCACCATACATCACACATTAATGCCACAGGTCGGAAGTCTACAACAGCTCAATACAATGGAGGTGCCGAAGAGGATTTCCTTTCCCGTTGCTTGTAAATGTTTATTTAGATATTGTTAGGAAATACATACTGTCCGTAATGGTAGTAAATGGAGATAGTTGCTCAGCGAAACTCCATATTTAGTGAGTAACAAAAGTATTTTGATATTATAACGATTGCAGAGCTGGCGAATGGGAGTTTGAATCAGAGCTTCTTGGGAGTTAGGGAGGTCTCAAACGCACAGATACTGGGGCAGGCCGAATACCGACCGGAACGCAGGGCATGTGCCAAGGGGCCCTGACCTCCAGGGGGCCCACATGGCGTGAGTCGTTATAAAATGTGTAGAATTGCAGGAAATTAGGTTTAAAACTGCAAACATTTCTCTCTACCCCATGGCAAAATGGGTAGAATTGTAGGAACTTAGCTTTAAAAATGAATTTTAAAAAGGGGTCCACACAGAATATGCAAACTGTGCCAACAGTGTAGCGCAGTGTAGCAATGTCGTTTTTCGTCACAAAAGGGGAGGCTCCTTGAGTGCGCTTTGACATTCGACATACTCCCGTGCCACATAAAAAAATTGTAATCATCCCTTCCGTAGCAATGGAGGTAGTGTTGTGTAGGCAATGAAGCTTGCCTGGTTCCTTGATCTTATATATAGGCTATTCATAGGCTATGCATCAAAGTAGCCTATTTTGCACTGATAAGCAAATATATTCTCAGTGACTGTTCAAACAATAAACCAAACAATATTGTAGCCTAATTTGAATTCCCCCCAAAATGTATTTTGATTAGAAATAATAACTACTGATTCCAGGCTACTGGTAAAAACTGCTGCGAGATATGTGCTTTTTCTCCCTAACCAAAACATGATGTTCTATTTTTAGGTGATATGGGAATGAATACACAAACAGCATTTCAAACTGGGATAATGTTTTAGGTTACACTGGCAAATATAAGAACATTTGCCGGGCATATTTTGTCATTATAAATCAAATTATTTCACATGGAGATATGGGAAGCTAAAAAGGCTGGCTAGCTTTCTATGTTTTTAGCCAGGCTAAAGCTAGCTAGCCAGGCCACCAGCTAACTACTACTGGCAATGGAAGGCAACTTTTCATGTTTTCACAAAATGAAAATACAAAAATAAAATACTTTCTATTGCCCCCTTGTGAATGGGAGTGGAACCGGTGAGGATATCATTTTACCAAAAGGAGTCGACTACTCCAAAAATCCCACTCCGCCCACGTGCACGCAAGCACATAGATCAATGGAGTGGAGCTTGTAGTAACCTTAAAACGTACAATTCTCTCCACAGTGAAGAGCGGGCCCCAAAAAATGTTTGCCGTCGGCTCGGGGTCCTCCAACCAAATCTCGCTTAGGCCTCCCAAAAGGCTAGAGCCGGTCCTGTATAATGTGTTTACTATTATGCTTTGCTCCTGCTGTGGAGAGAAGGAAATAATGCAGCATGCCAAAAGCGCAGTTACACAATCCGAGGCGAAATTACAAGCATCCAAAGCTGTTTTGGGTTTCACTTCCTCATGGAAAGACCCGATAATGAGCCAGTACAGTGTTCAGTGTTTTTCCTCTCATCAGAAAATTGTTTGAGACAAGACTAGATCACTCTTCTAACAGTCCTAGAGAAACGTTTGTACACTATTTTCAAAAGTATAATAACCAATAGTAGTTTATTTTAATGGAGAGCTGTGGTTCCCAAGTTTTTCCACAGTGGTTTAGGAGAGCACCCATAAGAACAATGTTATCAACGAGTTTTTGAAAGTAGGCTAAATGTTCCAGCCCATATTATACTGTATGTGATACGGTACATTACACATTCACATGGCTTTTATCCATTTAGTTGGATCCATATTTCTCTCCTAATTGATGATTCTCTGTAATTTGCTACAGGAGATAAATATGCACACAGGAGACAATTGTGAAATCTCTGCTCATTCATAATTTATCCTATTGAAACAAAACAACTCCGCTATTGAATTTCCCCTACACTCTTCCAGTAAAGGCTGAATTCCAGCTGCATGCATATTATGGGCTCCAGTGCCAATAATCCAGAGTAGGAGCAAAGGTACAGGACGGCAGGCAGGCTCAGGGTCAGGGGCAGGCAGAGTAGTCAGGTGGCCTGGTACAGAGTCAGGACAGGCAAGGGTCAAAAACCAGGAGGATGAGAAAAAGAGAGGTAAGCTTGACAAACAAGACGAACTGGCACAGACAGAAAGAAAACACAGGTATAAAGTGGGGAAGATGGGCGACACCTGGGGGGGGTGGAGACAAGCACAAGGACAGGTGAAACATATCAGGGCGTGACAGTACTTGGACTGGTCGCCTCACAGCAGGGTGGCATGGAGAGGGGGGCGAATAAGGGGAGAAGAACAATTATATTTAAGACCTACCAGTCTACTCACTCCAACGAATAAGCTAGGTCTCTTGAAGGAACAGGTAGACACAAAATGACTGGCAGTACTGCAATACAGACAACTCTGGGTCTCAAGTCTGCGTACGCATACGCGTTTGGCTGGAGACAGCCTAGCCCTGCTGAGCTGCATCGGCTCAAGAAGAGGTGAATCGGCAGTGTCCGGAGGCTCTTGGAGGGACTCGGGTAAGCTCGGATCCTCTCGGGGACGTAGATGCCGGGGTCTTCCAGAGTTTATCAGCTGCAAGGTGGGATCCCTGAGTGAGCGACTGGGACTGCAATCAAACCTCTTCTCCCTCCTACGCTCCCGTAGCCGACCATCGATCCAGATGGTTAAAGTGATGAGTGAGTTGAGATCCGTCGGTAGTTCTCGCTTCCGGGTTCCGCTGCTAGAGTGCGGAACTCCACCGCATAGTCTGCCACACTGAGGGTGTCCTGCCGGGCAGTCTCTCTACCAGACACCAGAGCCTCGAAAACTTTTCTCACCTCTGCCACAAATACCTCCAGCCTGAGGCAGATGGCGGATTGTTGCTCCCACACCGCTGTGGCCCAGGCGAGTGCCCTCTCGGACATCAGCGTAATAATGTACGCTATCTTCGAGCGGTCCGAGGGGAACGACGAAGACTGCAGCTCGAAAACGAGGGAGCACTGGGAGAGAAAGACCCAGCAGGTTCTGAAATCTCCATCGTAGCGCTCCGGGGGAGGTAAGCGGGGTTCCTGGGAAACCGGGGTGTCGGCGTTGCTACTAGACGGGTTATAGACGGGCTGGGAGGTTACCGTCATGGTAGGCTGCCTAGTAGGCAACCCACGGAATTGCTCCCGCAATGTGTCCAAGGCTAGACCGTGATGTTCGGCCACAGCCTGGAACCCTTCCATCAGACCGCGAAGAAACTCCTCGTGCCTAACAATGGTGGCTCCTTAGGAGGAGATGGTGTTGCGGAGCTGGTCCAAATCTGCTGGGTCAGTCATGGCCAATTCGTACTATCAGGTATCAATGTAAGACCCAAGTGCAGACAGTGTGAAGTAACATTGTTTATTGTAACAACATGGGCAGGCAAACGACAGGTCAAGGCAGGCAGGGGTCGATTATCCAGAGTAGGAGCAAAGGTACAGGATGGCAGGCAGGCTATGGGTCAGGGACAGGCAGAGTTCAGTAATCCAGAGGTGGAGTAAAGGTACAGGACAGCAGGCAGACTCGGGGTCAGGGACAGGCAGAGTGGTCATGCGGGCGGATACAGGGTCAGGACAGGCAAGGGTTAAAAACCAGGAGGACGGAAAAAAGTGAGGCTGGGAGAGGACAGGAGCTGACAGTACAAACGCTGGTAAACTTGACAAACAAGACGAACTGGCACAGACAGACAGAAAACACAGGTATAAATACCCAGAGGATAAGTAGGGAAGATGGGCGACAACTGGAAGGGGTAGAGACAAGCACAAGGACAGGTGAAACAGATCAGGGCGTGACAACCATATAAAAACAATCATGACAGCTGTGATGGAAACAGGATGTTTTGGTACAATTTTATAAATGCAGCAACATAATTTGTTCATTGGACGGTGGGATCTTTTTGTGTCTGTAAAATTAATTATGCAAGAAATGGTGGTGGAAATGTCTTTATGCACAAATATTGATATAATAACCATCACCTCGAAGTAACTTGGAGTCTTGTTTTGATATGGTATGTAGTCCTCCCACTACGACTTGGGAAACTATGCAGTGTACTAGGCTACAGATGAAACACTGTAAGTATGATGAACTTCACAGGGTGCTGAAAGTGAACAGTGATGAGCTAGATGCTCCTTTCCAATAAATATTGAATGTCTTATTCTGGTAACATGATGATCAATGCTTGACTGCCGTTTGACAAATAACAATATCCCTAATAATGTCATCATGTAGACGAGCCTACCCTCACTGTATCTGAGAGCTGTTGGCTAGAGTGCACTTGCCAAGACCAGAGTGGGCACATTTGCTATTTAACGCAACACTTTTTGTGATCGGTGTTTAGTTTTTTTGGTACATGAAAACTTAAGCGAAAAATAATATTTTGTGTGCACAATATGCACTGATTTTTATCTGCAACAAGTGGTGGAAACCCACCAGTTTTGGGAAAATTTGCATATTTTCTTTTTAGAATATTCACATGAAAATCTGTCGCCAATTGGATGGAAACCTAGCTAGTGGCAATGTTATCCCACAGCTGTGGTTCATGACAGTTGATGTCAGTAATGAGGCTGTATAACCCATTGGTGTATCATTTTACTAACGGACACTTAAGTGATGATGCCCGAGAAGCCGGTGTTTGGAGGATATATTGGCACGGGTGTTGTTAGGCTGGAGACGAAGTCATGGGCTGGCAAACGATGCGAATATATCCTCTAAACACGGTCTTCGAGGGCATTATCACTTTTATACAACAGGTTACCAACATATTCAAATAATGGTTGACATTTTCATTAAACACGTTATTTTGATGAATTTATTCCTACTATTTCATCCTTCCACAAGATATAGTTCCGACACAAATCTAGGGTTGCTACCCAAGCCGGCTGGTCGTTTGTTCTATCGGTTCAGTTGCCAGAGACGCGACCCAGTCGTTCAGTCTTTTTGTTCTGTATCTATGGACGCGACCCGGTTGTTCGTCCTAAATATTCCATTGTCATACTAGCTGGCAAAGTTCTTATCTCTTGCTTGCTAGCTAGCCAACTATGGCTAACTTACAGTCAAGTCAAACAGTGGAACCAGAATAACAACAAAGTAGCTGCAGTTGCATTTGTTTAATCTGTTTTCTAGTGACATGTATTTGGATACATCCATAACAATGAGCTAATGAGGAACGGTAAAAAGAAACGAAGTGCAGCTAGTTTGCAGTCTGTCCAGCTTCAGTTTGATGTGATTGTGCTCACTCGTCAGGACACTGTGGTTCAGAGGAGCTAGCCAACAACACAGCTAACACAATCACATCAAACTGAAGCTGGAAAGATTGCAAACTAGCTGCACTTCGTTTCTTTTTACCTGTTTTCTATTGATAGTTCTTTGTATATATCCATAAAAATTATGCTGATTCATGATTTCATGATTTCGACTCCCGACACGTTCATTACTATGGGACAGCTGGAGATCGAATTTGAATATTGAAACAATGTTGCAAATGTTGGAGAGACAGACAGCAAGGTTTAAACAAATCTCCGTTGTTGAAAACAGAAATGTGAGATAATGTCTAAATGCTTTTTTATAGTGGAGTTCAAATATTGCCTGGCTGGGCTGATGAGACAGTGGATTGCGCAGTCAGATGGAACAGAGTAAATAGGCATTTTAACTTGATATATTTAGCTGGTGGTAACTTGTAGAATAGACAACGGCTGGAATGCAGGTTTTAACGAAACAGCATTCAGGATTAGATTCACCTGTTGTATAATCAGCTATACAGTATGGGTTGTTGAACTTTTAGATACACAGAGAAACTACAATATCTGTTTTACATTATGTCACTCTGCCCTTCTCTCCCTCAGTCTCTCAGCCAATGGCTTCACTTCAGAAGGTGGGCGGAGCTTGGCCAAAGCACTGAAAGACAATAGAATGCTCGGAATTATCTGGTATGACTTGAATTAACCTCCATTTATTTCTGTCTCGTGTTCACAAGACTTGAAAATGTGTATCTGTGTCTTGGAGTACAGTACAGTTTAAATGTGTGTTGTGTTGTTGTAGGTTGGTGCAAAATTTGTTGTCAAATGATGTAGCACCAGACATGGCAGAGCTGATCAGATCCAACACAGGTCTATCTCACTTCCGGTAAGGCAGGCCCCAGTCTCAACACACTCCCAACAACCAATAATAAAGTTTAGCTTCAGAATTAACCAGAAAGTGAACAAGTTATTTCTGAATGTGAATAAAAGTTAGCCGGTTAACCTAGTGATCCCTCTGTGCCACTCTGCACAGGTTAATCAATAATCAGCTGACAGTGGGTGGAATCAGACAGCTGTCAGAGGCTCTCTCCCACAACACATCACTCAAAGAGATCAGTGTATGCAACGTCCCACATATGCTCGCTTAAAGGCACATTCCTCTATTTTTTAACCAGGTTAATAATAGTATTTGATATATTCCTTAGATACATTTTTATTTCAAAACATCTTTCACCATTTGCACTTTGTAATGGCTGTGGGACTTTGAATACATTACTGGTTCCTGATTATCATGTGCTCTGTCATCACTCACCCACAGTTTGAAAGGAAACTGTCTTTCTGAAGAGGAAGAGAAGCTGTTTGAGGCTGAGGGAAGGCTACGCTTCCACTGAGGAGACAGAACTGAGCTGAAGCGTGTGCGTGTGTGTGTGTGTGTGTGTGTGTGTGTGTGTGTGTGTGTGTGTGTGTGTGTGTGTGTGTGTGTGTGTGTGTGTGTGTGTGTGTGTGTGTGTGTGTGTGTGTGTGTGTGTGTGTGTGTGTGTCTGTGTGCGCGCGCGTGCATGTACATTGGTCACATCTGTTACCAAAACTTAGAGAGTCTTTGTTTGTTTTGCGCATACTACATAGGAAATATTTTTACATACTGTATATGTACAGTGCATTCGGAAAGTATTCAGACCCCTTGACTTTTTCCACATTTTGTTACTTTACAGCCTTATTCTAAAACGGATAAAATAGTTTTTTATACAAATCTACAAACAATACCCCATAATGATAAAGCAAAAACAGGTTTTTAGAAAATGTACTCAGTACTTTGTTGAAACACCTTTGGCAGCGATTACAGCCTCGAATCTTCTTGGGTATGACGTTACAAGCTTGGCACACCTGTATTTGGGGAGATTCTCCCATTCTTCTCTGCAGATCCTTTCAAGCTCTGTCAGGTTGGATGGGGAGCGTCACTGCACAGCTATTTTCAGGTCTCTCCAGAGATATTAGATCGGGTTCAAGTCTGGGCTCTGGCTGGGCCACTCAAGGACATTCAGAGACTTGTCCCAAAGCCCCTCCTGCGTTTTCTTGGCTGTGTGCTTAGGGTCGTTGTCCTGTTGGAAGGTGAACATTCGCCCCAGTCTGAGGTCCTGAGCGCTCTGGAGCAGGTTTTGATCAAGAATCTCTCTGTACTTTGCTTCGTTTATCTTTCCCTCAATCCTGAATAGTCTCAGATTCCCTGCTGCTGAAAAACATCCCCACAGCATGATGCTGCCACCACCATGCTTCCCCGTAGGGATGGTGCAAGGTTTCCTCCAGACATGATGCTTGGCATTCAGGCCAAAGAGTACAATCTTGCTTTCATCAGACCAGAGAAGCTTGTTTCTCATGGTCTGAGAGTCCTTTAGGTGCCTTTTGGCAAACTCCAAGCGGGCTGTCATGTGCCTTTTTACTGGGGAGTGGCTTCTGTCTGGCCACTCTCACATAAAGGTTGTCCTTCTGGAAGGTTCTCCCATCTCCACAGAGGAAATCTGGAGCTCTGTCAGAATGACCATCGGGTTCTTGGTCACCTCTCTGACCAAGGCCCTTCTACCCCGATTGCTCAGTTTGCCCGGGCAGCCAGGTCTAGGAGGAGTCTTGGTGGTTCCAAACTTCTTCCATTTAAGAATGATGGAGGTCACTGGGTTCTTGGGGACCTTCAACGCTGCAGACATTTTTTGGTACCCTTCCCCAGATCTTTGTCTCGACACAATCCTGTCTTGGAGCACTACGGACAATTCCTTCAACACCATGGCTTGGTTTTTGCTCTGACATGCACTGTCAACTGTGGGACCTTATATAGACAGGTGTGTGCCTTTCCCAATCATGTCCATTCAATTGAATTTACCACAGGTGGACTCCAATCAAGTTGTGGAAACATCTCATGGAATATCAATGGAAACAGGATGCACCTGAGCTCAATTTCGAGTCTCATAGCACAGGGTCTGAATACTTATGTAAATCACGTTGTCATTATGCAGTATTGTGTGTAGCTTGATGAGATGGAAAAAAGATTTAAATGTTTTAGAATAAGGCTGTAATGTAACAAAATGTGGAAAAAGGGAAGGGGTCTGAATACTTTCTGAATGCACTGTAGGCTAGGTGCATGTACACTTGATAGGTGCAAGTTTCCACTAAATTCTCAGCTGCATCTGATTCAGTAATAAATGTCACAAGGTTGTAGTCTCTTGTGGACAGATGCGCTGGGCGACCGAGATTACAAAGGTTGGAGGCTCAATAAACTCGAATGACCTTACTGTGAATATGCACTCTTCAAAATCTCCACTCAATAATGTTGCTTGTACTTGCCCCCCAAAAGTGTACCATCTGGGTTAACTTGGTTGAGTTTACAATAACAGCTTAGATATATGTCAGCCTCACTGACTAAGGTCTACCATACGGGTTGCCATTCCAGATTCTAATCAAATAAATATTTAGTGAGAAAATAAACACATTAATACACCACAGAGTACATCTGTAATATCTGGGTAAGTACAAGGTTGTCACTAGTTCTTTCACAGGATTTAGCTATTTAAGGTGAAGTGTAACTTTATAGTTACCTATGAGCAATTTCTATATAATCACTTATTACTCATTACCAAGTGAAAATACCTATAAACAAAAGATGAGCTTCTACTTTAGTGAACATTATTGCAACATGTTAAATTACATTACAATAATAATAATTTTTATTGTTAGATTAATAATTTGATTAAACAAAGATATAGGCCTACTCAATAACATAAAAATAACTATTCTAGTGGTGACTCAAATCCGTAGCCTATAGTATGGTGAGTAGCCTAGACATCTAGCTAATTTAGCCTAGATAACTAGCTGTGCGGTACTGGAATGCATAGGAAAAAATACCTTTATAATAGAGCATTGCATGCATTATAATAGCTTTTGCTACTGGCATAGAGCAGTAGAGTAGAGGTGATTGCAAAAGTTGCAAACATGGGGGGAAAAGTTTGTAGCCTATGCGCCGGGAAAATGTTGGCCTTTTATTATGGCATTTCATGCAATTCTGCATCATTTTAGATGACTGAAGACTTGAGCAGATTTTTTTTTAACCTCACAAATGATTGGAATGATAGCCTACTTTGACACTGACAAACTGAGAATCTGAGATCAATAAAAACGACCCTGTCTTGAATCCATCAATCACCTAGGCATGTGGAGACACCCATATTATACAATATGAGGAGGAAATTATAGTCCTAAAAAAGTTTTCTCGTTTCACTGACTCACCCAATGAAGCACAGCTCACTCACCCGTGATTGCTGATGCCCTTGTGTAAAACAAAACTGCTGAAATACCGCGAAAGGCCTGTTTTGGCTGCATGTTCACTGAAAGATTTGCCGCACGTTCCCAACTGGCGTGCCTTGTGATTTGGATACACACAATCCACAGCTAGGATATTTTTTTATAATCTATTGATCCTCTGTGTCTAAATTATAGGGCTACTCCTGATGTAGTCTTCTGAATTATTTCATTTCTCTCTGAACAGAGAGCAGCCATTGTATAACTCTGGCAAATGTATTTCAATCATCAGGGGTGCTGTGGCACCCTCAGCACCCTTCCCGTGGCTAGGATTCTGTAAGGAAACAAATGAAGTGCAATGCTGGAGAGATGAGAGTTGCAAGCTCATGTCTATCAGAGCAGAGAGAGGGAGAGAAAGTGAATGTCTTTCTAGTTCTGTGAGAGATACAGGCACACTTCTCTCTCTCACCACAGCAATGGCCACGCGTTCTTCTATAGGTATTTGTATTTATTATGGATACCCATTAGCTGCTGCCTGGGGTCCAGCAAAATTTAGGCCGTTTATACCATTATAAAACATTACAATACATTCACAGATTTCACGACACACTGTGTGCCCTCAGGCCCCTACTCCACCACTACCACATATCTACAGTACAAAATCCATGTGTACGTGTGTGTATAGTGCGTATGTTATCGTGTGTGTGTGTAAGCATGTGTCTGTGCCTATGTTTGTGTTGCTTCACAGTCACGATAGACAGTTTACAATCCAGGGTTACTCCAAGCAGTTTAGTCACCTCAACTTGCTCAATTTACACATTACTTATTACAAGATTTAATTGATGTTTAGGGTTTAGTGAATGATCTGTCCCAAATACAATGCTTTAAGTTTTAGACTAACTTATTCCTTGCCACCCACTCTGTAACTAACTCCAACTCTTTGTTAAGTGTTGCAGTCATTTCAGTCACTGTAGTAGCTGACATGTATAGTGTTGAGTCATCCGCATACATAGACACACTGGCTTCACTCAAAGCCAGTGGCATGTCATTTGTAAAGATTGAAAAAAGTAAGGGGCCTTAACAGCTGCCCAGTGGAATTCCTGATTCTACCTGGATTGTGTTGGTGAGGCTTCCATTAAAGAACACCCTCTGGGTTCTGTTAGACAGGTAACTCTTTATCCACAATATAGCAGGGGGTGTAAAGCCATAACACATATGTTTTTTCCAGCAGCAGACTATGATCAATAATGTCAAAAGACACACTGAAGTCTAACAAACTGTCCTTCCCTATAAGCATGCTGAAAGTTGGTTGTCAATTTGTTTACTGTAAAATAGCATATCTGGTCAAACAATTTTTTCCCCAAAAGTTTACTCAGGGTTGTAACTGATTGTTTGGCTATTTGAGCCAGTAAAGTGGGCTTTACTATTCTTAGGTAGCGAAATGACTTTTGCTTCCCTTCAAGGCTGAGAGTTCCTCTGTCCAGAGTCTGTGTTCTTTTGCCGATCTTAATCTTTTCTTTTTATTGGCCAGTCTGAGATATGGCTTTTTCTTTGCAACTCTGCCTAGAAGGCCAGCATACCGGAGTCGCCTCTTCACTGTTGATGTTGAGACTGGTTTTTTGCGGGTACTATTTAATGAAGCTGCCAGTTGAAGACTTGTGAGGCGTCTGTTTCTAAAACTAGACACTCTAATGTACTTGTCCTCTTGCTCAGTTGTGCACCGGGGCCTCCCACTCCTCTTTCTATTCTGGTTAGGGCCAGTTTGCGCTGTTCTGTGAAGGGAGTAGTACACAGAGTTGTATGAGATCTTCAGTTTCTTGGCAATTTCTCGCATGGAATAGCCTTTATATCTCAGAACAAGAATAGACTGATGAGTTTCAGAAGAAAGTGCTTTGTTTCTGGCCATTTTGAGCCTGTAATTGAACCCACAAATGCTGATGCTCCAGAAACTAGTCTAAAGAAGGCCAATTTGATTGCTTCTTTAATCAGAATAACAGTTTTTAGCTGTGCTAACATAATTGCAAAAGGGTTTTCTAATGATCAATTAGCCTTTTAAAATGATTAAATTGGATTAGCTAACACAATGTGACATTGGAACACAGGAGTGATGGTTGCTGATAATGGGCCTCTGTACACCTAGGTAGATATTCCATTAAAATTCTGCCGTTTACAGCTACAATAGTTCTTTACAACATTAACAATGTCTACGCTGTATTTCTGATCAATTTGATGTTATTTTAACTTTTCTTTCAAAAACAAGGACATTTCTAAGTGACCCCAAACTTTTGAACGGTAGTGTGCTTGGATATGTAGTGTCAGCGTTTGTTGCTGGCATGTCATGCCTAAGTTTACGAATCTTGCCAATTAAAAAAATCATTAAAGCAGTTGGCAATATCAGTTGCTTTTGTGGTTAGAGCATTGGACTAGTAACCGAAATGTTGCAAGTTCAAATCCCCGAGCTGACAAGGTACAAATGTGTCGTTCTGCCCCTGAACAAGGCAGTTAACCCGCTGTTCCTAGGATGTCAATTGAAAATAAGAATTTGTTCTTAACTGACTTGCCTAGTTAAAAATTTTTTTTAATAATGAATGATGGAGCTTTCATTTAAGGTGCTCCAAAGCTTTTTACTATCATTCTTCATGTCATTTATTTTTGTTTCATAGTGTAGTTTCTTCTTCTTTTTATTCAGTTTAGTCTCATGATTTCTCAATTTGCAATAC
Organism: Salvelinus alpinus; assembly: GCF_045679555.1. NCBI lineage: Eukaryota > Metazoa > Chordata > Actinopteri > Salmoniformes > Salmonidae > Salvelinus > Salvelinus alpinus. The sequence continues at coordinate 39,898,578 of NC_092089.1, read as the reverse complement.
GTTTGCCAATCTGTTGTGCAGCCAGACTTATTTGTCATTCCATTTCTCTTATCCCTCTCAACCATACAAGTTTTCAATTCCTCATCAATCCACAGGGATTTAACAGTTTTTACAGTCATTTTCTTAATAGGTGTATGCTTATTTGTAACTGGAATAAGCAATTTCATAAATGTGTCAAGTGCAGCGTCTGTCATTACACACCACGGACCAACAAATATTCTTTACATCAACAACATAGGAATCACTACAAAACATATTGTATGACCTCTTATACACTATATTAGGCCCAGCCTTTGGAACTTTGGTTTTCCTGATATGGCTACTATATTGTGATCACTACATCAGATGGATCTGGATACTGCTTTCAAGCAAATGACTGCAGCATTCGTAAAGATGTGATCAATACATGTTGATGATTTGATTATTGTGCTGCTTGTAACTACCCTGGTAGGTTGACTGATAATCTGAACCAGGTTACAGTTTGAAGCTTTTTCTTGAGTTGGCAGCTTGATGAAAGTCAGTCAATATTTAAATCACCCAGAAAATATACCTCTCTGTTGATATCACATACATTATCAAGCATTTCACACATGTTATCCAGATACTGACTGTTAGCACTTGGTGGTCTGTAGCAGCTTCCCACCAGAATGGGCTTTAGGTGAGGCAGATGAACCTGTAGCCATATTACTTCAACAGTATTTAACATGAGATCCTCTCTAATATTTACAGGAATGTGGTTCTGAATATAAACAGCAACACCTCCACCATTGGCATGTGTTTATTTTCTGTAATGTTATAACCTTGTATTGCTACCACTGTATCAAGGTATTATCTAACTCAGTTTCAGAGATAGTCAGAATATGAATGTCATCTGTTACTAGCAAATTATTGATTTCGTGAACTCTGTGTCATTATGGTAGGGATTAACTGAGCTGGGTTTGGGTTATTGATAAATCATTGTCTCAACGCAGCCTTATAATGCTGTGAAAGGATCCATGAACCCAAATGATTTGGGTGGATCCCATCCTCCTTATTAAACGTGTGGGACCTCACGCAATACATTTGTATTGGTTTTATTTAATTAAAACAGTGGAAAAGACAATCATCTGTAGGCTATGGGCTACTCATGTTAAATTGGCAACAGTAATTCAACACGATGGATCGGATGCTTGAGTAAAAAGCGGATTACACACAAAACACATTTAGTCTCCGTAGCAAATTGACATACGTTTACTACGATGGGTTTGTGTCACATCACACAGGTAGCTAAATCGTCTTATTTCTTTGGTTACGAGTGAGTAAGTTTACATGCACAGTAATAATTTGACATTAAACTGATTATGACACTATTATGCAATAGTCAATAGTCACTGGTTATTTTAATCGGCGAAAGTTCAAATCGAAGTAAGCATACGCTGATTAAAACACCTGGTTTTCTATGCAATCTTTCTAATTATTAGGACATGTTTGGGAAAGCCTGATTTACCGTGGAGCAATTACAAGTTGCGAAAACCCTATATTAAAAATAAGCAGATAACAGCATGCCAAAAGCGCGGTCGCAGTCGGAGGCGAAATTACGCGCATCCAAGGCTGTTTTTGGTTTCACTTCCTCAAATAACCTGTAATGTGTTCAGTGTTTTTTTTTACTCCTGACATTGTTTGAGACAAAACTAGATTCATATTCTAACAGTCCTGGAGAAACGTTTTGTTATTATCCTGTCATACGCTATTTAATGGTTTAATAACCAAGACTGGAATTTGTTTTTGGGAGAGCTGTGGTTCCCGAGTTTTTCCGCGGCGGACTAGGACAGCGCGGCTAAGAACAATGTTATCAAAGGTTCTGACGGTATGTATAGCCAGCCCATATACGTATACCGTACGCGATAGCCTATTATAGATTACTATAAATATATTTTATCCGTACTGTTGGATCCCTTTCTCCTAACTGGTTATCTGACTAGAATTCCTTCTTACATTTTCCAGTAAATACAGGCAGCTGAAGCCATGTATATTATGGACTCCAGTGCCGAGGAAGCCCCTGCTGGACTAACGGGCCATGTGTCCACTGTCCAAATGCTCACCTTGCACCGTGCGCTACTGGTTTCCCAGGTGAAGAGCACGCAGTGCATTATGGATAACCTCCTACAAAGTGGTTTTCTGTGTATCGAGGATGCAGAAATCATCCAGCGCGCAGCCACCAAGACAGACCAGGTAATTTACCATGGGAGGGTTTCAGAGAGGATACATGTCCATTTGGACCACACACATTAAATGACAAAGTACCCATCACAAAGACATGCTCTTGCATTCACTAATAGCCTACTAGGCCCTAACTAAAATGGACTAATTGATTTTAAGATGAGAAAATATAAAGACAATACTTGATTTTGCAATACAATGATATTTGGTATGCTGCCAGTATCTTACCTGTGAAAAATCCTGTTTGGCCACATTAATCAAAATGTGGGAAGTAATATTCATTAAATATTAATCACTGGTAAGTAAATATGATTGCCATTGTGCAGGTGCGTAAAATAGGGAAACTGTTAGCTGCCAAATTATTTTTAAATATTGAATCACTGTAAAGTAAATATGATTTACTTATGATTGACATTGTGCAGGTGCGTAAAATCCTGGAATTGGTCCAAAGCAAAGGGAAGCAGGCATGTGAATACTTCCTATATATTCTCTACAAAGTTTATGATGCATACATAGACCTCCAACCATGGCTTAAAGAGATCAACTACCAGCCATCAGACTTCATACGGGACATACCAGTGAAGAACACGGACCCTAGTAAGTATGTCAGTAGACTGTATGGTGCAGCACTTCATATGTGTTATTGGAATTTTACTTAACAATAAAAAAAAATACAGTGCATTAAAAATGTAAGCTATTAGAGAATCATGAGGGCAACTACTGTATATTTTGGCTGAATATCAGTGGTTGAGAATCAGACTGCAGTGTATTCTCCCTACCCCCCTCTTCTCAGTTAGTAGGTACTGTGAGAAGCTGAGGCACGAGCTGGGCCGAGACACACGCTTCATTGCCTCCTACGCCCAGCGAGAGGAAACCCTGCTGGAGGAGCTCTATACAGACACCCTGATGGAGCTCCTGAATGACCGCAATGAGAGCCTGGGCCACCTGGAGGGTCTGGAGCAGCTCCTGGGAGAGCAGGGTGTCTTTAACTCACAGGCAGAGACGGTGCTCATCACGGGAGACGCTGGGGTGGGCAAGTCCATCCTCCTCCAGAAGCTCCAAAGGCTGTGGTCCAAGAGGGAGCTGGAACAGACAGACGCCATGTTCTTCTTCAAGTTCCGCTGTAGGATGTTCAGCACTTTCAAGGAGACAGACGAGATCTCACTCAGGGACCTGCTTTTCAAATACAACTGCTACCCCGACCAGGATGCGGATAATGAGGTGTTCAGCTACATCCTCCGCTTCCCTGAAAAGGTTCTCTTTACGTTTGACGGCTATGATGAGATCCAGGCTGATCTGGACCTGGGGAATGTGCCTGAGGTGGTTTCTCCAGAGGAGAGGACTCACCCCCTTCTGGTGCTCATTAATCTGCTCTGTGGGAAGTTGCTTAATGGTTCCCGGAAGGTCCTGACGGCTCGGACAGGCACCGAGGTCCAGAGCAGGGTGATCCGGAAGAGGGTGGCGCTGCGTGGGTTCTCTCCGGCCAACCTTCAGACCTACACCAACCTCAACTTCAAGGAGCAGGAGCACCGGAACCTGGTCTCAGTTCAGCTGGATGCCAGTCCCCACCTCTGTGGCCTCTGCTCCATCCCCCTCTTCTGCTGGATCGTCTTCAAGAGCTTTAAACACCTGCGCTCAGTCTACGACGACTTTGAGTTGCCAGAGGCTTGCATGACCCTCACTAACATATTCCTCCTGCTGTCTGAAGTCTTCCTCAGCCGGGGGGCCACTCCCCCACCTGTCCTCCTGAAGAGAAACACCAGGTGCCCCGCTGATACCTTCAGGGCAGGGCTGAGACCGCTGACAGCCTTCTCCAAGCTGGCTCTGCTGGGCATGGAGAGAGGAGGCTTTGTGTTCGACCAGGAGGAGGTGGCCTCCTGTGGCCTGACTGAGGACGACCTTCAGGTGGGTTTTCTCCGACCGGTCAACCGCTACGATGCATGTGACAACCCTTCCACCTTTGAGTTCCTTCACCTCACCCTGCAGTCCTTCTTGGCTGCATTCTCCCTGGTTCTGGACGAACAGGCCAGCGTAGGAAACATCCTCAAGTTCTTCACCGAGTGCAGCAGGCGGGCCAATACTTCTTGTTTATCGTGTGTCGTCCACTGCATCGCTGGCTCCTCCAAACCCAGGGGAAAGGACCCGTTCAAGTCCAACGAGCATCTCCAATACGCTAACCTCTTCCTGTGTGGACTGCTGTCTAAGGCCAACGCCGGCTTGCTGGAGCACATGGTTCCTGCAACGCTACTGAAGAGAAAGCGGGCGGTCCTCAAGTCCTACCTGTCCACCAGCGTGAGGTCCCACCTCCGCGGTTTGCCACTCTACAGCACAGAGCAGGAGGGCAGCAAGGTGCATGTCCTGCCCAACTTCCTGTGGATGCTGCGCTGCATCTTCGAGACAGGAAGTAAAGAGGTGGCACAGCTGACTGCGAAGGGCATCACAGCTGACTACATCAAGCTGGGCTACTGTAATGTGTTCTCTGGCGACTGCAGTGCCCTCAACTTTGTGCTGCAGCACCGGCGGAAGAGGCTAGGGGTGGACATGGACAACAACAACATCAGTGACTATGGGGTCAAGCAGCTCAGGCCTTCATTCAGTAAGATGACCGTGGTGAGGTGAGGAATTCAAATGCATGCAGATGGAAACAGTTTGTATATTATGCCACTGTTAACATGAAAGGTACACTTGTTTACAAATAACATTGGCAAATCATTTCTTACTGCTATAAAAAATACTAGTATAACTAACTATAAAGTATAACTTTTCAGCTAAATTCGTTTTTCCATTTCAGATTGTGTGTCAATCAGATCTCAGACAGCAGCATTGAGGTACTGGCTGAGGAGCTTATCAAACACAGAGTGGTGGAGGTTCTGGGGTGAGTCAGTGTCTATCAGGGTCAACTTGCCTGTCAAACTTTAGTACTGTGTTATGCTGTATGACAAATTCCTATGACGTGACTGTGACTGTATTTCTGTTGTCTTGATTTGACAGACTTTACAATAATCACATTACGGACATCGGAGCCAAGCTAATCGCTCATATCATTGAGGAATGTCCTAAGTTAAGAGTCGTCAAGTATGTAAATTAATATGTCCAATCAATTATATAATTGTTTGTTTATAAATTAAAATGTTTATTTTTGGCACTTTGATTTGTTCAAAGGCTTGGCAGCAACAAGTTCACCAGTGTGGGTGGCAGGTATCTGGCCAGTGCCATTCAGAAGAGCACATCTATCTTTGACGTGGGGTAAGTGCACAATTACAATATTTATTTATTTATCAGAGTGCATGGGATGGATTGTTCCTGTTTTTCAGAATGTGGGGGAACAGCATTGGTGATGAAGGAGCAAGAGCATTCGCAGAGGCCCTGAGGAATCACCCAAGTCTTACCAACCTCAGGTGAGATGGATGGCAAGAAATGTCATTGTTATCACTTCTCTGAATAAGTACAGTTGAAGTCAGAAGTTTACATAAACCTTAGCCAAATACATTTAATGTTTTTCACAATTCCTGACATTTAATCTGAGTAAAAATTCTCTGTCTTAGGTCAGTTAGGATCAGCACTTTATTTTAAGAATGTGAAATGTCAGAATAATAGTAGAGATAATGATTTATTTCAGCTTCTATTTCTTTCTTCACATTCCCAGTGGGTCAGAAGTTTACATACACTCAATTAGTATTTGGTAGCATTGCCTTTAAACTGTTTAACTTGGGACAAAACGTTTCAGGTAGCCTTCCACAAGCTTCCCACAATAAGTTGGGTGAATTTTGTCCCATTCCTCCTGACAGAGCTGGTGTAACTGAGTCAGGTTTGTAGGTCTCCATGCTAGCACACGCTTTTTCAGTTCTGCTCACAAATTTTCTATGGGATTGAGGTCAAGGCTTTGTGATGGCCACTCCAGTACCTTGACTTTGTTGTCCTTAAGCCATTTTGCCACAACTTTGAAGTATGCTTGGGGTCATTGTCCATTTGGAAGACCCATTTGCGACCAAGCATTAACTTCCAGACTGATGTCTTGAGATGTTGCTTCAATATATCCACATAATTTTCCTACCTCATGATGCAATCTATATTGTGAAGTGCACCAGTCCCTCCTGCAGCAAAGCACCCACACAACATGATGCTGCCACCCCCATGCTTCACGGTTAGGATGGTGTTCTTCGGCTTGCAAGCCTCCCCCTTTTTCCTCCAAACATAACGATGGTCATTATGGCCAAACAGTTATATTTTTGTTTCATCAGACCAGAGGACATTTCTCCAAAAAGTACGATCTTTGTCCCCATGTGCAGTTGCAAACTGTAGTCTGGCTTTTTTAAGGCAGTTTTGGAGCAGTGGCTTCTTCCTTGCTGATCGGCCTTTCAGGTTATGTCAATATAGGACTCGTTTTACTGTGGATATAGATACTTTTGTACCTATTTCCTCCAGCATCTTCACAATGTTCTTTGCTGTTGTTCTGGGATTGATTTGCACTTTTCGCACCAAAGTACTTTCATCTCTAGGAGACAGAACGCGTCTCCTCCCTGAGCGGTATGACAGCTGCGTGGTCCCATGGTGTTTATACTCGCATACTATTGCTTGTACAGATGAACGTGGTACCTTCAGGCATTTGGAAATTGCTCCCAAGGATGAACCAGACATATGGAGGTCTACAATTGTTTTTCTGAGGTCTTGGCTGATTTCTTTTGATTTTCCCATGATGTCAAGCAAAGAGGCACTAAGTTTGAAGGTAGGCCTTGAAATACATCCACAGGTACACCTCCAATTGACTCAATTAGCCTATCAGAAGCTTCTAAAGCCATGACATCATTTTCTGGAATTTTCCAAGCTGTTTAATGGCACAGTCAACTTAGTGTATGTCAATTTCTGGCCTACTGTAATTGTTATACAGTGAATTATAAGTGAAATAATCTGTCTGTAATCAATTGTTGGAAATATTACTTGTGTCATGCACAAAGTAGATGTCCTAACCGACTTGTCAAAACTATAGTTTGTTAACAAAAAATGTGTGGAGTGGTTGAAAAACGAGTTTTAATGACTCCAACATAAGTGTATGTAAACTTCCGACTTCAACTGTATGTGGCACTGATTGTGCCATGTCTTTTATAGTTCTCCCACAACTGCGGTTAAGGTCAGAAATAAGGAAGTATAACCCATTGGTGTATCATTTTACAAACGCACATTCAGCTACAGTATAGGTTACTGAACTCCCTAACTCACAAACACTGAAACTACCTGAAACACTGAAACTATCTATTTTACAGTATATCACTCTGCCTCATAGTAATATCATTACCTAAAGTAATACAGTATACTTATGTAATTACTGATAGTAATTATATTTCTATGCTCTTCTCTCCCTTAGCCTCTCAGCCAATGGCATCACTTCAGAAGGTGGGAGGAGCTTGGCCGAAGCACTGAAAGGCAACACAATGCTCAGAATCTTCTGGTAGGACAATCTTATTCATACATCAAATTTCTGTGACAGTATGTGTCTCTGTATATTTAATTTGTATTTGTGCTTTGGAGTTAACACAGTTTAAATGTGTGTTGTGGTGTTCTAGGTTGGTGCAAAACGAGTTGTCAGATGATGTAGCACCAGACATGGCAGAGCTGATCAGATCCAACACAGGTCTATCTCACCTCTGGTAAGGCAGGCCCCAGTCTCAACACACTCCCAACAACCAATAATGAAGTTTAACCACAGAATTAACCATAAAGTGAACAAGTTATTTCTGAATGTGAATAAAAGTTAGCCGGTTAACCTAGTGATCCCTCTGTGCCACTCTGCACAGGTTAATCAATAATCAGCTGACAGTGGATGGAATCAGACAGCTGTCAGAGGCTCTCTTCCACAACACATCACTCAAAGAGATCAGGTGAGTGTACACAATGTGACGCAATGTCGCTCACTTAAAGGCACATTACTAAAAAAATGTGTATCACGTTAATAATAGTATTTGATATATTCCTTAGATACATTTTTATTTCAAAACATCTTTCCCCATTTGCACTTTGTAATGGCTGTGGGTCTTTGATTGCATTGCTGGTTCCTAATTATCATGTGCTCTGTCATCACTCACCCACAGTTTGAAAGGAAACTGTCTTTCTGAAGAGGAAGAGAAGCTGTTTGAGGCTGAGGGAAGGCTACGCTTCCACTGAGGAGACAGAACTGAGCTGAAGTGTGTGTAGATTGGTCACGTCTGTTACCGAAACGTAGAAGTTCTTTGTGTGTTTTCTTGCACACTACATTTTGTAAATATTTGAACATCCTGCATTAGCTAGGTTATTCTGGCATATGGGTAAAAGTCTTGACCCATAAAAATACTTCCTACAGTCATATTTGTCCATAATGAGTCTGTTTGCATTTAGGGATTTGAAACCAGAGGTGGCGTTCTCAGAGAGGAAGTCTTCAATGTAACTTTTTTACTAGCTCGACTTTAGTTTGAAACAAATCCACTTATACAGTAAGGGCAAACTGTCCCTTGTTTAAGCACTTTCGGTTAACCACGGAACATCTTATCATTATGCAAACCAAATCCATTGTTTTAATCCAGCTTCTACCCCCAAGCCATAAGACTGCTGAACAATTAATGGTCACCGGACTATTACATTGACCCCCCCCCATTTGTTTTGTACATTGCCTCTACTCGCTGTTTATTATCTATGCATAGTCACTTCACCCTGACCTATGTGTACAAATTACCTCTAACCTGTACCCCACACACTGACTCGGTACCGGTACCCCGTGTATATAGCCTTGTTATTGTGTTACTTTTTATAATTTTTTACTTTAGTTTATATGGTAAATATTTTCTTAACTCTTCTTGAACTACACTGTTGGTTAACCGCTTGTAAGTAAGAATTTCATGGTAAGGTCTACACTTGTTGTATTCAGCGCATGTGACAAATAAAGTTTAATTTGATTTGAAACTGCTTTTGTTGACCAAAGGAAATACTTTACTGGTGCTGAATTGCAGTATTGAATTTCTCCTGCACCACAACAACAGAGCACTGTGTAAACAAACTGAATTTGATGTGGTGCCTGCAATTAACTGGAGACTAGGCCACTGCTCTCAAACCTCCCTTATCATCAACCCTCACCCCTCTGATTTCTCTGCCTCATTCCCTTATTCTTTAATACTGGCCAGAACTGTAACTGTATGACACATACAGACAGTCATGTTATGGTCAGTTTGTGGTCATGGTGACTAATGAATGTAGGTTAGCAGGCGATGACAGGAACAAACAAATAGCGGAAGACAGGACATTACACCTTCCATATACACTACAGGTCAAAAGTTTTGTCAATTGTACCACAGAAATGGAACCTAAATCACAGAGGATAGATGTTGTGGTGGCAGCTGCAGAGAAGTACCTGGGTGCCCCCCCACAATTAAAAAAAAATATATATATACAGTACCAGAAAAAGGTTTGGACACACCTACTCATTCAAGGGTTTTTCTTCATTTTTTAAATTATTTTCTACATTGCATAATAATAGTGAAGACATCAAAACGATGAAATAACAGATATGGAATCATGTAGTAACCAAAAAAAAGTGTTAAACAAATCAAAATATATTTTATATTTGAGATTATTCAAATAGCCACCCTCTTCCTTCAATGACAGCTTTGCACACTCTTGGCATTCTCTCAACCAGTTTCATGAGGTAGTCACCTAGAATGCGTTTCAATTAACAGGTGTGCCTTCAGTTAATTTGTGGAATTTCTTTCCTTCTTAATGTGTTTGAGCCAATCAGTTGTGTTGTGACAAGGTGAGGGGGGGGGGGGGGGGGGGGGTATACCGAAGATTGACCTATTTGGTAAAAGACCAAGTCCATATTATGGCAAGAACAGCTCAAATAAGCAAAGAGAAATGACAGTCCATCATTACTTTAAGACATGAATGTCGGTCAATACGAATGTAAATAACTTTTATCACGTACAGTCGCAAAAACCATCAAGCACTATGGTGAAACTGGCTCTCATGAGGACCGCCACAGGAAAGGAAGACACAGAATTACCTCTGCTGCAGAGGATAAGTTCATTAGAGTTATCAGCCTCAGAAATTGCAGCCAAAATAAATGCTTCACAGAGTTCAAGTAACAGACACATCACAACATCAACTGTTCAGAGGAGACTGTGTGAATCAGGCCTTCATGGTTGAATTGCTGCAAAGAAACCACTACTAAAGGACACCAATAAGAAGAGACTTGCTTGGGCCAAGAAACATGAACATGAGCAATGGACATTAGACCAGTGGAAATCAGTCAAGAAATCAGTGGAAATCTTAGAGAGTCAAAATTAGAGATTTTTGGTTCCAACCGCCGTGTCTTTGTGGGATGCTGTTTGGGTGAACTGATGATCTCCGCATGTGTATTTCCCACCGTAAAGCATGGAGGAGGAGGTGCTATGGTGTGGGGGTGCTTTGCTGGTGACACTGTCTGTGATTTATTTAGAATTCAAGGCACACTTAACCAGCATGGCTACCACAGCATTCTGCAGCGATACGCCGTCCCATCTGGTTTTGGCTTAGTGGGACTATCATTTGTTTTTCAACAGAACAATGACCCAACAGGCTGTGTAAGGGCTATTTTACCAAGAAGAAGAGGGATGGAGTGCTGCATCAGATGACCTGGCCTCCACAATCACCCGACCTCACCCAAATTGAGGGGGTTTGGGATGAGTCGGACCGCGGCGTGAAGGAAAAGCAGCCAACACGTGCTCAGCATATGTGGGAACTCCTTCAAAACGATTGGAAAAGCATTCCAGGTGAAGCTGGTTGAGAGAATGCCAAGAGTGGGCAAAGCTGTCATCAAGGCAAATGGTGGCTATTTGAAGAATCTCAAAATATAAAATATATTTTGATTTGTTTAACACTTTTTTGGTTACTACATGATTCCATATGTGTTATTTTATAGTTTTGATGTCTTCACTATTATTCTACAATGTAGAACATAGTAAAATAAAGAAAAAGCCTTGAATGAGTCGGTGTTCTAAAACTTTTGACCGGTAGTGTAACTTTTTCAATGACTGTTGAGAAAGCTTCTCCCATAATGCATTGAAAGTGAAACACTCATCTACCAAGACACACTGTAAGTCACACTAGTACAACTAAAAGAATGTACTCCAAAAGTTTTGCTCTTTTAATTTCATATTCTGTACACATTTTTACATAAATGGAATGTTATAACATACTGTATGTCTAAATAGTTTCTAAAATAACATTTCTAGGTATGTACTGTCGGCCTGTCTCTGAAGTACCTTGGGAGGTATAACCCAAATAAAAATAGTTTCCTTCACCTCTCAACTATTACTTGAATGCCCTACTACACCTCCACCTTCATTCAAGCAAGCTCATCCCCAACTAATAATCATCTACAGTATGTTCGCTGTCATGGTATATTATATAATCATGAACGGAACATCAAGTATAGCTACCTGATGACATATGTGTGTTCTCTAACACATCTCGCATTCATATATGTTGACTGTTTTAAACACTGCATCCTCACAGGTCCATCCATATGGAGCTTTTCAACACGGTAGATTTGGATAGACATCGATCCGATTGGATTGATATGGGCTCAAATTGGCAACTGTAGCATAAGCAGCAAAACCAAAACATTTACACAAAATGACCATATAACCCCCCTCCTTTACCACTGGCCTGACATCCAAACTGAATTCTCTACAGTGAAACATAGCGAAATCAGTTTAGGTGCTAGGCTGCCTCCCCACTCGCATTTCGGGGGAAATGTGCTTTAAAACTGATTCTAGCTACAGTAGCTCATATAAGGCTGTTCTGCTAGGCTAGCTAGGGAGGATCCTCGTGCTACACACATACCCATGACAATAAGGGCATATTGTACACATACAGTAGTATGCTTCACAATCGTGAGCCATTCGACAACATTTAAAAATCACATTGCTTACAGTACAGTAGCCATGGGACAAACCATGCGGTGAGACCAGACATTCTAGTTTCAGACCAAACATTCTAGTTTCTCCTTCACTGATGTGCAATGAGGAGAAACTCCCATCTGGATTTAGATCAATCTTTATTAGCTATAGTACATGATGACAAAAGGGGAAACAGTCCATTTGGGTGGGGGCTTTTTATTGTCCAATTCCAAAGTGCTTTATGCCTCGCTGTACTTCTTGAAAAATAAATTGTTAGCAGCACGTCTTAGAGGCATGACGATGGCACTTTTGGAGAAACCACAGTTAATATGGTGTCACTGACCCAGTAGCCATGGTAACACTATCTTTAGTATATCCATACCATAACACCCAGATCCCCTATAAATGCTCTTTGTTAATTTGTCTGACGGGTCATTACTAGTTTGAATTGGGCAACCAATATAAATACTATTGATCTTATTCCTAGATCTGTCATAATAAGATACTATAATCTAAAATCTCTAAACTGTGGAGATTGAAAAACCTCCACAATGATTGTGAAAAGCATAGCCAATAAAGCCTTTTGTCTTATTCATTGAACTTGTCTATCAGTTTCTTACTCTGCCCTTATTCGCAACCCAATGGTGAAGATGGAGGTCTAGTATACTAGTATACTAGTTAGCAGCGCATCCTGGGAAAGCTCTCAAAACATTAAAGAGAACAACATCAAGGCCTTGTTTAAATATTACAACCCAGGGTTGCTGGAAGATGAAATGTATTAGATAAGAAATGTGTAAAACACTCAAACACACTGAGAAAGAGGATCCAACATTCCAATGATAACTTTTTTGAATATATCAGTCTTCCCCTTATTCTGATTGGCTTTGGCATGGAGCTCCACCAATCGCCTACTTCCTGCCCCGCCCTCTCACCTCTACTGTGATAGGCTGATTGGTAGATGATTATGATTGGGTAAAAAGTGTGCTATCTCAGGCAGCTATTTGAAACTGCACTGAAATGGACAAACATGAATAGAATACATAGTTATTCATGTCATTCTCTTTGCATTAAGGCCCAACTTAGTTTCACTATAACTCAGACATATACATACACAGATATGCAATTACACCATTATGTCAAATCTGCATACTTAAAATAAAATAATTTGCATAATAATAACTGCTAAGTCTCATGATGATAAATAAAGATTAAAAGTCAAAGTGAGTGAGTGAGAGAAGAGGATGGGTGTGTGAACCCTGTAGAAGGCTAGAGTATATACACCACATAATGTCACCGGGGCCCTGGGGAAGGGGGATATCTGTTCTGGGGTCAGCACATTGTAGCCTGGATCCCAACTGAATTGATCCTCTTCACAATTGCCAAACTGAAGATGCACAGTAAAACAATTGTGAAACATAGTAATTCAGTTGGGATCCAGGCTAAGCACAGAGGGCCTCATGTCCCAGTCAGACAGCTATTGGTGCTACAAAAACTAAGATTAACGTTCTCACTTCGGAGAAGTGCCTGCTGGGAGTTGTAGTTGCCACTAGCTGAGCCACGCACTTCTGGTAGCACAGTCCAGTTCACGTCTTGTTGCTACCACAGAGGCATTGAGGGGTTGTGAGTTAGATAGCTAGTCAGGGGAAAGGAGAGAGTGAGAAAGAGAGAGCGGGACAGCATATAGCAGGGCACTTCTAATTTCAGTGTGGCTAGCAGCCAGGGCCAGTTCCAGTTCCAGTCATGTCCGAGTGGAGTAAAGGTTAGAGTTAAGCAGAGTTTCACATTCAGCTGAGTCTGGCTCTCTGCTGGGTCTCTCTACGTCTGCCGTCATCCAGTCAACAACACACAGGGGGAAGGGCGGATATAGTATAGATATAGTATAGACTCATACCTGACCTCCCGCCCTCTGTCCCCCACCCACCAATCACACTGTTCTGTTGTCTTGACTCTGCCCTGGTAGGCCATTAGGATCCAAAGGTGAAGGCACTGGTAGACACAGTTGGTGAGGAGGGGGAAAGAGGGGGATGAGGACTGACTTCCCCTTGCCCCTTCTCCCCTCAGCTTGCTCCCCGAAATGTCCAGGTGTACAATCACTCAGACCAAACAGATGGGAGGAGACCTGGATCTGCTGTCCAATAACACAGGAGGAGGGAATTCCAAGTCGCAGCAGCCCTGGAGCTCAGCCAACCACAGCAGCTCAATCACTTGGGCATGGCCAATGGGATGGTATGCAAAACGTCTGTGGGTGGCATATAGAGCCGTTTCATCGATGCGGCAGAGAGTGAGAGGGCGTGTTGAGAGCAACAGTTTTTCCTGATTGGATAGTTGTGCAACAGAGGTGTTGTGTCTTCCCCTCAACATCAAGTTGGCAGATAAGCATGTCTGTCTGTCTGTTGGTCGGTATGTCTGTCTTTGAGGAGTTTGTGTGTCAGTGTCTGTCTGGTCTTGTCTCGGAGCCGATTGTGTGTGTGTGGAGATAAATAGATAGATCAGCATTAAATGTAGTTTCCCTGAAGATTGCTTTTAATGAGTTTTGGCACACTGCGGTTCTTGACTGGTTTGAGTTGAGGTGTGTTGAGGGCTGTTGAGAGGTACTGGAGGTGATGGGGATAGAGAGGTAGGGTCAGGGTGAGGTGTCAGTTCTGTACTGGCCACAGAGTCACAGTGTGTCTGTCCAGTAGTCTCCTTGGCAACGGGGAAGGGGAGGGGATTCACATTGAGGAATGTTGTTATTGGAGCAGATCACTCTTCTTATTGAGGGAGTAAGAAACCTGCAGAGATGAAAAACATCAGAAATCTGAATATACTGAGGGCTAACATGTGATGCTGAAACGAAACAATACAAAGAAAGAACTCGACTGAACTAAAAGGTATAATACTGTATCATATTTTTCCTGTTTTGTGTCAATACAATACAACATTTGTTTGGGGAACTCTACGGTGGAAACATTTCCCAAAGAATATTAAAGTGACTTATCACAGTAATGAATTAATATCAACAACACTCAGTAAATGTGTAATTTACCTGTGGAGAAAAGTAGTGAGGCCCTTTAGTCTGAGGGATGTTCTGGACACGATCTGTTCACCTCAAACCACTCATCAATACAGCTGACAGAGAGAACAGGAGACACAGTCAGCGATAACATAGCACATACTACATACAGTGCATTCGGAAATGATTCAGACCCCTTGACTTTTTCCGCATTTTGTTATGTTACAGCCTTATTCTAAAATGGATGAAATAAATGTTTTCTTCATCAATCTACGCACAAAGCGGAAACAGGTTTTTATATATTTTTTCAAATTTATAAAAAATAAAAAACAGAAATACCTTATTTACATAAGTATTCAGACCCTTTGCTATGAGAATCAAATTGAGCTCAGGTACATCCTGTTTCTATTTATCATGCTTGAGATGTTTCTACAACTTGATTGGAGTCCACCTGTGGTGAATTCAATTGATTGGACATGATTTGGAAAGGCATACACCTGTCTATAAAAGGTCCTACAGTTGACAGTGCATGTCAGAGCAAAAACCAAGCCATGAGGTCGAAGGAATTGACCGTAGAGCTCCGATACAGGATTGTGTCGAGGCATAGATCTGGGGAAGAGTACCAAAAAATGTCTGCAGCATTGAAGGTCTCCAAGAACACAGTGGCCTCCATCATTCTTAAATGGAAGAAGTTTGGAACCACCAAGACTCTTCCTAGAGCTGGCCGCCCGGCCAAACTGAGCAATCGGGGGAGAAGGGCCTTGGTCAGGGAGGTGACCAAGAACCCGATGGTCACTCTGACAGAGCTCCAGAGTGGAGATGGGAGAAACTTCCAGAAGGACAACCATTTCTGCAGCACCACCAATCCGGCCTGTATGGTAGAGTGGCCAGACGGAAGCCACTCCTCAGTAAAAGGCACATGACAGTCAACTTGGAGTTTGCCATAAGGCATCTAAAGGACTCTCAGACAATGAAACCAAGATTGAACTCTTTGGCCTGAATGCCAAGTATCACGTCTGGAGGAAACCTGGCACCCTCCCTACGGGGAAGCATGGTGGTGGCAGCATCATGCTGTGGGAATGTTTTTCAGTGGCAGGGACTGGGAGACTAGTCAGGATCGAGGAAAAGATGAGCGAAGCAAAGTACAGAGAGACCCTTGATGCTAACCTGCTCCAGAGCGCTCAGGACCTCAGTCTGGAGCAAAGGTTCACCTTCCAACAGGACAACGACCCTAAGCACACAGCCAAGACAACGCAGGAGGGGCTTCGGGACAAGTCTCTGAATGTCCTTGAGTGTCTCAGCCAGAGCCCGGACTTGAACCCGATCGAACATCTCTGGAGAGACCTGAAAATAGCTGTGCAGCGACGCTCCCCATCCAACCTGACAGAGCTTGAGAGGATCTGCAGAGAAAAATGGGAGAAACTCCCCAAATACAGGTGTGCCAAGCTTGTAGCGTCATACTCAAGAAGACTCGAGGACGTAATCACTGCCAAAGGTGCTTCAACAAAGTACTGAGTAAAGGGTGTAAATGTGATACTTCAGTTTTATATTTTTAATAAATTGGCAAAAAAAATCTAAAAACCTGTTTATGCTATGTCATTAACGGGTATTGTTTGTAGATTGATGAAGGAAAAAACTATTTAATCCATTTTAGAATAAGGCTGTAACGTACATTTTTTGGGAAAAAGTCAAGGGTCTGAATACTTTCCGAATGCACTGTATATAGAACAAAAGAAGGAATGGGGGAGGGAGACAGAGCGAGAGAGCAGGAATGATGATGCATTCACATACCGGTTGAGGAAAACAGGAGAGATCCCTCTTGTCATAGGTTGTACAGAAAAATGTAGTGATATAGAGAGGGGGAGAGAAAGAGAGAGGTATTTAGAAAGAGGGGGAGAGCGAGGGATAGAGAGAGGGGGACTTACCCTTTGTGGTATATGCAGAGACAAGGCAGGCGAGCAATTGTGTCCCCCTGTACCAGCTCCTCTAGGCAGATTGCACATTCCCCTGCATCCTTACTCAGGACGTCCTCTGGGGGGAGAGAGAGAGACAGAAAAAGAGAGAGAGAGAGCGAAAGAGAGAGAGAGTGTGTGAGTGAGTGAGTGAGTGAGAGCCAGACTGCCCTTTTAATCAACAAGGCCAAAACCAGCTGTACTGTCCCCCTCCACAGCCCTCTCAAAGCCTGCAAACAGCCCTAGTCACAGCCTGCAAAGAACCACAGGGCTGGAGCGTGGCTGGAGAGAGAGAGAGAGATAGAGAGAACACCTATGAGGATCAAAACACACACACACACCAAAATGATACTGCCATGATTGGCTAAAGAATGATTGCATTTACACTACAATTCCTGAAGAGGGAGCTCTATATCCATGGTTAAACCCTAGTAGTCCATATGGACCAAACTGGCATTGGGAGCAGGCTCTAATGCAGTGGGACATGTGATGTCATGCTGAGAGGAGGAGGAGGTGGAGAGGTGCATTTGGTCTTTCTTTCTTACAAACAACAACACACATAGTTTAAAGCAAGTGCTGTTCTGCATCAAGCTCTGCCTAGTGTGGAATTGATAGGAGGAATCCCACTACTACAGTGTTCTATTATGGCTCCAAATCAAATCTAATTTTATTGGTCACATACACATGTTTAGCAGATGTTAATGCGAGTGTAGCGAAATGCTGACAACACAGCATTCCTCTGTCATAGGATTACAGCATTACAACCACCTATTCTCTATATTCATCTATTTACTCTGCTCTACTACTCAGGCAATAATTCACCCTGGCACTCAGGCTACACTGGAGTCAGACTACACTGTCTAGCACAACTACAACCAAATCAATGTATTGTCAGTCAAGGTTAACCTTTAGTGGTTGATGACCGTTTCAGAATGAGCAAAGGGGACATTCCCAATAACTCCCAATAACTGTAGCCTTAAATAATTCATTTACTTCTGCCTTCACACAACACAAGGGTGAGTCCAAAATGGCACCATATTCACTATTAGACAGGAGACCTGGTCAAAAGTAGTGTACTATATAGGGAATAGGGTGCCATGTCAGACTCACACAAGTGTTTGCATACTTGTTCCATTGTGTCTGCCTGGTTTAATAATTTGCATAACTCAACCAATCTCCCCATAAACAGAGCCACTATCTTTATTTCAACAGTTGGTTCTGTGGTTGTGTATGTCATGTTATCTACAGCCGTCAGACCAAATACTGCTTCAATAATTGATTATTTACTCATGCTGGAAGCAAGTGAGAATGAACACTGCTCTTATGCAGAATTCATTGTGTGCAATGTGTGTACATGCACACACCTACTTAAATACACACAAACACACACCTGCATACACAACAACACGCACAAACTTGCTTCCACTGTGAAGGTTAACCCAGGACTGGGCAGGACAGGGTGTGGGTCCAGTCTAAGGAGAACTCTCTCTCTCAATTGTTGGTTCTTTTTATCTGATGTGTTATAGAAACACATGTTACTGGCTCAGCTGACAGCTACAGAAAACACAGATGGGGGGCAAGGGACTCAGAAAACTGACAAACACACTCAGTGTGTGTTAAACAGAGAGCAGGACAGCAAGAGAGAGAGAGAGAGAGAGAGAGAGAGAGAGAGAGAGAGAGAGAGAGAGAGAGAGAGAGAGAGAGAGAGAGAGAGAGAGAGAGAGAGAGAGAGAGAGAGAGAGAGAGAGAGAGAGAGAGAGAGAGAGAGAGAGAGAGAGAGAGAGAGAGAGAGAGAGAGAGAGAGAGAGAGGGAGGTGGCTATATATATTGTTTAAACACTGTACATAGCCATAATATGACATTTGAAATGTCTCTATTCCTCTTTTGTGAGTGTAATGTTTACAGTACATTTTGATTGTGTATGTTACCTTTGTTAATTATCTATTTAACTTGTTTGGCAATGTAAACATATGTTTCCCTTGCCAATAAAGCCCTTTGAATTGAAATGAGAGAGAAAGAGAGGGAGAGAGAGAGAGAGACAGGGAGCGAGGGAGCGAGAGAGAGAGAGAGAGAGAGCGAGAGCAAGAGAGTGGGAGAGAGAGAGAGAGAGAGAGAGAGAGAGAGAGAGAGAGAGAGAGAGAGAGAGAGAGAGAGAGAGAGAGAAAGAGAGAGAGAGAGAGAGAGAGAGAGAACATTCCTCTATAAATAATCTACTACCACTTGAGTTTTGATGTTGGTGACCTTGCACGTACACGCACACACGTACACAAATACATACGTACACACACGTACACACACCCACACATTGCAGGAGGTGTCTTCAGCTGGAATATGATGCAATTTCAAGAAAATTGTTATTATTATTTAAATACAGTCCAATATTATTTAATTAGAGTCCAATTCAAAAGCTTTAATAATGATGTATTGGAGATATCGGACCCCTTCTATCCCACAGTGTTAGTTTCCTTAAAATTGTCTATTCTTCCTTAACTCCAGACAATTAGAGAAGAACAAGAGTCTTCACACACAGAGATGCGTACAAAGCTATCCCTCGCCCTCCATTTGGCAAATCTGACCATAATTCTATCCTCCTGATTCCTGCTTACAAGCAAAAAATAAAGCAGGAAGCACCAGTGACTCGGCCAATAAAAAATGGTCAGATGAAGCAGATGATAAACTACAGGATTGTTTTGCTATCACAGACTGGAATATGTTTCGGGATTCTTCCGAATGCATTGAGGAGTACACCACATCAGTCACCCCACAGTGACTGTACGTACATACCCTAAACAGAAGCCATGGATTACAGGCAACATCCGCAAACAGGCAAAGTGTCAATACAGGACCAAGATCGAATCGTACTACACCGGCTTCAATGTTCGTCGGATGTGGCAGGGCTTGCAAACTATTACAGACTACATAGGGAAGCACAGCGGAGAGCTGCCCAGTGACACAAGCCTACCAGGCGAGCTAAACTACTTCTTCTATGCTCGCTTTGAGGCAAGTAACACTGAAACATGCATGAGAGCATCAGCTGTTTCGGACGACTGTGTGATCACGCTCTCCACAGCCCATGTGAGTGAGACCTTTAAACAGGTTAACATTCACAAGGCCGCAGGGCCAGACGGATGACAAGGATGTGTACTCCGAGCATGCGCTGACCAATTGGCAAGTGTCTCACTGACATTTTCAACCTCTCCCTGTCTGAGTCTGTAATACCAACATGTTTCAAGCAGACCACCATAGTCCCTGTGCCCAAGAACACTAAGGTAACCTGCCTAAATGACTACCGACCTGTAGCACTCACGTCTGTAGCCATGAAGTGCTTTGAAAGGCTGGTCATGGCTCACATCAACACCATCATCCCAGAAATTCTAGACCCACTCCAGTTTGCATACCGCCCAACAGATCCACCGATGATGCAATCTCTAGTGCCCTCAAAGCTCATCACTAAGCTAAGGACCCAGGGACTAAACACCTCCCTCTGCGACTGGATCCTGGACTTCCTGACGGGTCCCTCCCAGGAGGTAAGGGTAGGTAACAACACATCCGCCACGCTGATCCTCAACACAGAGAAAGAAGAAGAGAGAGAGAGAGAGTGAGAAAGAAAGAAAGAGTAAGTAAGAGAGAGATTTAGAGAGTGAGTAAGTGAGAGAAAGAGAGAGAGAGAGAAAGTATATGTGCATGCAAGAGTATGTGCAGTGCAGTATGTACAGTGCAGTATGTACAGTATATTCCCAACATAGTGCTCGCTCCACAGTATACGGGCCCTTGTCAAAAGTAGTGCACAAAAGAGGGAATAGGGTTTGATGCAGCCAGAAGCCATAGTTCTTCATGATCTGAATAGGGTGTGATGCAACCAGAAGCTACAGTTCTCCATGATCTGAATAGGGTGTGGTCCAATCAGAAGCTACAGTTCTTCATAATCTGAATAGGGTGTGATGCAACCAGAAGCTACAGTTCTTCATGATCTGAATAGGGTGTGATGCAACCAGAAGCTACAGTTCTTCATGATCTGAATAGGGTGTGATGCAACCAGAAGCTACAGTACTTCATGATCTGAATAGGGTATGATGCAACCAGAAGCTACAGTTCTTCATGATCTGAATAGGGTGTGATGCAACCAGAAGCTACAGTACTTCATGATCTGAATAGGGTGTGATGCAAACAGAAGCTACAATTCTTCATGATCTGAATAGGGTGTGATGCAACCAGAAGCTACAGTTCTTCATGATCTGAATAGGGTGTGATCCAACCAGAAGCTACAGTTCTTCATGATCGGAATAGGATGTGATCCAACCAGAAGCTACAGTACTTCATGATTTGAATACGGTGTGATGCAACCAGAAGCTACAGTTCTTCATGATCTGAATAGGGTGTGATCCAACCAGAAGCTACAGTAATTCATGATCTGAATAGGGTGTGATGCAACCAGAAGCTAAAGTTCTTCATGATCTGAATAGGGTGTGATGCAACCAGAAGCTACAGTACTTCATGATCTGAATAGGGTGTGATGCAACCAGAAGCTACAGTACTTCATGATCTGAATAGGGTGTGATCCAACCGGAAGCTACAGTACTTCATGATCTGAATAGGGTGTTGTCCAATCAGAAGCTACAGTTCTTCATGATCTGAATAGGGTGTGATCCAACCAGAAGCTACAGTTCTTCATGATCGGAATAGGGTATGATGCAACCAGAAGCTACAGTAATTCATGATCTGAATAGGGTGTGATGCAACCAGAAGCTACAGTTCTTCATGATCTGAATAGGGTGTGATGCAACCAGAAGCTACAGTACTTCATGATCTGAATAGGGTGTGATCCAACCGGAAGCTACAGTACTTCATGATCTGAATATGGTGTGATGCAAACAGAAGCTACAATTCTTCATGATCTGAATAGGGTGTGATGCAACCAGAAGCTACAGTTCTTCATGATCTGAATAGGGTGTGATCCAACCAGAAGCTACAGTTCTTCATGATCGGAATAGGGTGTGATCCAACCAGAAGCTACAGTACTTCATGATTTGAATAGGGTGTGATGCAACCAGAAGCTACAGTTCTTCATGATCTGAATAGGGTGTGATCCAACCAGAAGCTACAGTAATTAATGATCTGAATAGGGTGTGATGCAACCAGAAGCTACAGTTCTTCATGATCTGAATAGGGTGTGATGCAACCAGAAGCTACAGTACTTCATGATCTGAATAGGGTGTGATGCAACCAGAAGCTACAGTTCTTCATGATCTGAATAGGGTGTGATGCAAACAGAAGCTACAGTACTTCATGATCTGAATAGGGTGTGATGCAACCAGAAGCTAAAGTTCTTCATGATCTGAATAGGGTGTGATGCAACCAGAAGCTACAGTTCTTCATGATCTGAATAGGGTGTGATCCAACCAGAAGCTACAGTTCTTCATGATCTGAATAGGGTGTGATGCAACCAGAAGCTACAGTACTTCATGATCTGAATAGGGTGTGATGCAACCAGAAGCTTCAGTACTTCATGATCTGAATAGGGTGTGATGCAACCAGAAGCTACAGTTCTTCATGATCTGAATAGGGTGTGATCCAACCAGAAGCTACAGTAATTCATGATCTGAATAGGGTGTGATGCAACCAGAAGCTAAAGTTCTTCATGATCTGAATAGGGTGTGATGCAACCAGAAGCTACAGTACTTCATGATCTGAATAGGGTGTGATGCAAACAGAAGCTACAATTCTTCATGATCTGAATAGGGTGTGATGCAACCAGAAGCTACAGTTCTTCATGATCTGAATAGGGTGTGATCCAACCAGAAGCTACAGTTCTTCATGATCGGAATAGGATGTGATCCAACCAGAAGCTACAGTACTTCATGATTTGAATACGGTGTGATGCAACCAGAAGCTACAGTTCTTCATGATCTGAATAGGGTGTGATCCAACCAGAAGCTACAGTAATTCATGATCTGAATAGGGTGTGATGCAACCAGAAGCTAAAGTTCTTCATGATCTGAATAGGGTGTGATGCAACCAGAAGCTACAGTACTTCATGATCTGAATAGGGTGTGATGCAACCAGAAGCTACAGTACTTCATGATCTGAATAGGGTGTGATCCAACCGGAAGCTACAGTACTTCATGATCTGAATAGGGTGTTGTCCAATCAGAAGCTACAGTTCTTCATGATCTGAATAGGGTGTGATCCAACCAGAAGCTACAGTTCTTCATGATCGGAATAGGGTATGATGCAACCAGAAGCTACAGTAATTCATGATCTGAATAGGGTGTGATGCAACCAGAAGCTACAGTTCTTCATGATCTGAATAGGGTGTGATGCAACCAGAAGCTACAGTACTTCATGATCTGAATAGGGTGTGATCCAACCGGAAGCTACAGTACTTCATGATCTGAATATGGTGTGATGCAAACAGAAGCTACAATTCTTCATGATCTGAATAGGGTGTGATGCAACCAGAAGCTACAGTTCTTCATGATCTGAATAGGGTGTGATCCAACCAGAAGCTACAGTTCTTCATGATCGGAATAGGGTGTGATCCAACCAGAAGCTACAGTACTTCATGATTTGAATAGGGTGTGATGCAACCAGAAGCTACAGTTCTTCATGATCTGAATAGGGTGTGATCCAACCAGAAGCTACAGTAATTAATGATCTGAATAGGGTGTGATGCAACCAGAAGCTACAGTTCTTCATGATCTGAATAGGGTGTGATGCAACCAGAAGCTACAGTACTTCATGATCTGAATAGGGTGTGATGCAACCAGAAGCTACAGTTCTTCATGATCTGAATAGGGTGTGATGCAACCAGAAGCTACAGTACTTCATGATCTGAATAGGGTGTGATGCAACCAGAAGCTAAAGTTCTTCATGATCTGAATAGGGTGTGATGCAACCAGAAGCTACAGTTCTTCATGATCTGAATAGGGTGTGATCCAACCAGAAGCTACAGTTCTTCATGATCTGAATAGGGTGTGATGCAACCAGAAGCTACAGTACTTCATGATCTGAATAGGGTGTGATGCAACCAGAAGCTTCAGTACTTCATGATCTGAATAGGGTGTGATGCAACCAGAAGCTACAGTTCTTCATGATCTGAATAGGGTGTGATCCAACCAGAAGCTACAGTAATTCATGATCTGAATAGGGTGTGATGCAACCAGAAGCTAAAGTTCTTCATGATCTGAATAGGGTGTGATGCAACCAGAAGCTACAGTACTTTATGATCTGAATAGGGTGTGATGCAAACCGAAGCTACAGTTCTTCATGATCGGAATAGGGTGTGATCCAACCAGAAGCTACAGTACTTCATGATCTGAATAGGGTGTGATCCAACCGGAAGCTACAGTACTTCATGATCTGAATAGGGTGTGATGCAACCAGAAGCTACAGTACTTCATGATCTGAATAGGGTGTGATGCAACCAGAAGCTACAGTTCTTCATGATCTGAATAGGGTGTGATGCAACCAAAAGCTACAGTACTTCATGATCTGAATAGGGTGTGATGCAACCAGAAGCTACAGTACTTCATGATCTGAATAGGGTGTGATCCAACCGGAAGCAACAGTACTTCATGATCTGAATAGGGTGTGATGCAACCAGAAGCTTCAGTACTTCATGATCTGAATAGGGTGTGATGCAACCAGAAGCTAAAGTTTTTCATGATCTGAATAGGGTGTGATGCAACCAGAAGCTACAGTTCTTCATGATCTGAATAGGGTGTGATGCAACCAGAAGCTACAGTACTTCATGATCTGAATAGGGTGTGATGCAACCAGAAGCTAAAGTTCTTCATGATCTGAATAGGGTGTGATGCAACCAGAAGCTACAGTACTTTATGATCTGAATAGGGTGTGATGCAAACCGAAGCTACAGTTCTTCATGATCGGAATAGGGTATGATGCAACCAGAAGCTACAGTAATTCATGATCTGAATAGGGTGTGATGCAACCAGAAGCTACAGTTCTTCATGATCTGAATAGGGTGTGATGCAACCAGAAGCTACAGTACTTCATGATCTGAATAGGGTGTGATCCAACCGGAAGCTACAGTACTTCATGATCTGAATATGGTGTGATGCAAACAGAAGCTACAATTCTTCATGATCTGAATAGGGTGTGATGCAACCAGAAGCTACAGTTCTTCATGATCTGAATAGGGTGTGATCCAACCAGAAGCTACAGTTCTTCATGATCGGAATAGGGTGTGATCCAACCAGAAGCTACAGTACTTCATGATTTGAATAGGGTGTGATGCAACCAGAAGCTACAGTTCTTCATGATCTGAATAGGGTGTGATCCAACCAGAAGCTACAGTAATTAATGATCTGAATAGGGTGTGATGCAACCAGAAGCTACAGTTCTTCATGATCTGAATAGGGTGTGATGCAACCAGAAGCTACAGTACTTCATGATCCTAATAGGGTGTGATGCAACCAGAAGCTACAGTTCTTCATGATCTGAATAGGGTGTGATGCAACCAGAAGCTACAGTACTTCATGATCTGAATAGGGTGTGATGCAACCAGAAGCTAAAGTTCTTCATGATCTGAATAGGGTGTGATGCAACCAGAAGCTACAGTTCTTCATGATCTGAATAGGGTGTGATCCAACCAGAAGCTACAGTTCTTCATGATCTGAATAGGGTGTGATGCAACCAGAAGCTACAGTACTTCATGATCTGAATAGGGTGTGATGCAACCAGAAGCTTCAGTACTTCATGATCTGAATAGGGTGTGATGCAACCAGAAGCTACAGTTCTTCATGATCTGAATAGGGTGTGATCCAACCAGAAGCTACAGTAATTCATGATCTGAATAGGGTGTGATGCAACCAGAAGCTAAAGTTCTTCATGATCTGAATAGGGTGTGATGCAACCAGAAGCTACAGTACTTTATGATCTGAATAGGGTGTGATGCAAACCGAAGCTACAGTTCTTCATGATCGGAATAGGGTGTGATCCAACCAGAAGCTACAGTACTTCATGATCTGAATAGGGTGTGATCCAACCGGAAGCTACAGTACTTCATGATCTGAATAGGGTGTGATGCAACCAGAAGCTACAGTACTTCATGATCTGAATAGGGTGTGATGCAACCAGAAGCTACAGTTCTTCATGATCTGAATAGGGTGTGATGCAACCAAAAGCTACAGTACTTCATGATCTGAATAGGGTGTGATGCAACCAGAAGCTACAGTACTTCATGATCTGAATAGGGTGTGATCCAACCGGAAGCAACAGTACTTCATGATCTGAATAGGGTGTGATGCAACCAGAAGCTTCAGTACTTCATGATCTGAATAGGGTGTGATGCAACCAGAAGCTAAAGTTTTTCATGATCTGAATAGGGTGTGATGCAACCAGAAGCTACAGTTCTTCATGATCTGAATAGGGTGTGATGCAACCAGAAGCTACAGTTCTTCATGATCTGAATAGGGTGTGATCCAACCAGAAGCTACAGTTCTTCATGATCTGAATAGGGTGTGATGCAACCAGAAGCTACAGTTCTTCATGATCTGAATAGGGTGTGATCCAACCAGAAGCTACAGTTCTTCATGATCTGAATAGGGTGTGATGCAACCAGAAGCTACAGTTCTTCATGATCTAAATAGGGTGTGATGCAACCAGAAGCTACAGTTCTTCATGATCTGAATAGGGTGTGATGCAACCAGAAGCTACAGTTCTTCATGATCTGAATAGGGTGTGATGCAACCAGAAGCTACAGTTCTTCATGATCTGAATAGGGTGTGATGCAACCAGAAGCTACAGTTCTTCATGATCTGAATATGGTGTGATGCAACCAGAAGCTACAGTTCTTCATGATCTGAATAGGGTGTGATGCAACCAGAAGCTACAGTTCTTCATGATCTGAATAGGGTGTGATGCAACCAGAAGCTACAGTACTTCATGATCTGAATAGGGTATGATCCAACCAGAAGCTACAGTTCTTCATGATCTGAATAGGGTGTGATGCAACCAGAAGCTAAAGTTCTTCATGATCTGAATAGGGTGTGATGCAACCAGAAGCTACAGTACTTCATGATCTGAATAGGGTGTGATGCAACCAGAAGCTACAATTCTTCATGATCTGAATAGGGTGTGATCCAACCGGAAGCTACAGTTCTTCATGATCTGAATAGGGTGTGATCCAACCAGAAGCTACAGTTCTTCATGATCGGAATAGGGTATGATGCAACCAGAAGCTACAGTAATTCATGATCTGAATAGGGTGTGATGCAACCAGAAGCTACAGTTCTTCATGATCTGAATAGGGTGTGATGCAACCAGAAGCTACAGTACTTCATGATCTGAATAGGGTGTGATCCAACCGGAAGCTACAGTACTTCATGATCTGAATATGGTGTGATGCAAACAGAAGCTACAATTCTTCATGATCTGAATAGGGTGTGATGCAACCAGAAGCTACAGTTCTTCTTGATCTGAATAGGGTGTGATCCAACCAGAAGCTACAGTTCTTCATGATCGGAATAGGGTGTGATCCAACCAGAAGCTACAGTACTTCATGATTTGAATAGGGTGTGATGCAACCAGAAGCTACAGTTCTTCATGATCTGAATAGGGTGTGATCCAACCAGAAGCTACAGTAATTAATGATCTGAATAGGGTGTGATGCAACCAGAAGCTACAGTTCTTCATGATCTGAATAGGGTGTGATGCAACCAGAAGCTACAGTACTTCATGATCTGAATAGGGTGTGATGCAACCAGAAGCTACAGTTCTTCATGATCTGAATAGGGTGTGATGCAACCAGAAGCTACAGTACTTCATGATCTGAATAGGGTGTGATGCAACCAGAAGCTAAAGTTCTTCATGATCTGAATAGGGTGTGATGCAACCAGAAGCTACAGTTCTTCATGATCTGAATAGGGTGTGATCCAACCAGAAGCTACAGTTCTTCATGATCTGAATAGGGTGTGATGCAACCAGAAGCTACAGTACTTCATGATCTGAATAGGGTGTGATGCAACCAGAAGCTTCAGTACTTCATGATCTGAATAGGGTGTGATGCAACCAGAAGCTACAGTTCTTCATGATCTGAATAGGGTGTGATCCAACCAGAAGCTACAGTAATTCATGATCTGAATAGGGTGTGATGCAACCAGAAGCTAAAGTTCTTCATGATCTGAATAGGGTGTGATGCAACCAGAAGCTACAGTACTTTATGATCTGAATAGGGTGTGATGCAAACCGAAGCTACAGTTCTTCATGATCGGAATAGGGTGTGATCCAACCAGAAGCTACAGTACTTCATGATCTGAATAGGGTGTGATCCAACCGGAAGCTACAGTACTTCATGATCTGAATAGGGTGTGATCCAACCGGAAGCTACAGTACTTCATGATCTGAATAGGGTGTGATGCAACCAGAAGCTACAGTACTTCATGATCTGAATAGGGTGTGATCCAACCGGAAGCAACAGTACTTCATGATCTGAATAGGGTGTGATGCAACCAGAAGCTTCAGTACTTCATGATCTGAATAGGGTGTGATGCAACCAGAAGCTACAGTTCTTCATGATCTGAATAGGGTGTGATGCAACCAAAAGCTACAGTACTTCATGATCTGAATAGGGTGTGATGCAACCAGAAGCTACAGTACTTCATGATCTGAATAGGGTGTGATCCAACCGGAAGCAACAGTACTTCATGATCTGAATAGGGTGTGATGCAACCAGAAGCTTCAGTACTTCATGATCTGAATAGGGTGTGATGCAACCAGAAGCTAAAGTTTTTCATGATCTGAATAGGGTGTGATGCAACCAGAAGCTACAGTTCTTCATGATCTGAATAGGGTGTGATGCAACCAGAAGCTACAGTCCTTCATGATCTGAATAGGGTGTGATCCAACCAGAAGCTACAGTCCTTCATGATCTGAATAGGGTGTGATGCAACCAGAAGCTACAGTTCTTCATGATCTGAATAGGGTGTGATCCAACCAGAAGCTACAGTTCTTCATGATCTGAATAGGGTGTGATGCAACCAGAAGCTACAGTTCTTCATGATCTGAATAGGGTGTGATGCAACCAGAAGCTACAGTTCTTCATGATCTGAATAGGGTGTGATGCAACCAGAAGCTACAGTTCTTCATGATCTGAATAGGGTGTGATGCAACCAGAAGCTACAGTTCTTCATGATCTGAATAGGGTGTGATGCAACCAGAAGCTACAGTTCTTCATGATCTGAATATGGTGTGATGCAACCAGAAGCTACAGGTCTTCATGATCTGAATAGGGTGTGATGCAACCAGAAGCTACAGTTCTTCATGATCTGAATAGGGTGTGATGCAACCAGAAGCTACAGTACTTCATGATCTGAATAGGGTATGATGCAACCAGAAGCTACAGTACTTCATGATCTGAATAGGGTGTGATCCAACCGGAAGCTACAGTACTTCATGATCTGAATAGGGTGTGATCCAACCGGAAGCTACAGTACTTCATGATCTGAATAGGGTGTGATGCAACCAGAAGCTACAGTACTTCATGATCTGAATAGGGTGTGATCCAACCGGAAGCAACAGTACTTCATGATCTGAATAGGGTGTGATGCAACCAGAAGCTTCAGTACTTCATGATCTGAATAGGGTGTGATGCAACCAGAAGCTACAGTTCTTCATGATCTGAATAGGGTGTGATGCAACCAAAAGCTACAGTACTTCATGATCTGAATAGGGTGTGATGCAACCAGAAGCTACAGTACTTCATGATCTGAATAGGGTGTGATCCAACCGGAAGCAACAGTACTTCATGATCTGAATAGGGTGTGATGCAACCAGAAGCTTCAGTACTTCATGATCTGAATAGGGTGTGATGCAACCAGAAGCTAAAGTTTTTCATGATCTGAATAGGGTGTGATGCAACCAGAAGCTACAGTTCTTCATGATCTGAATAGGGTGTGATGCAACCAGAAGCTACAGTTCTTCATGATCTGAATAGGGTGTGATCCAACCAGAAGCTACAGTTCTTCATGATCTGAATAGGGTGTGATGCAACCAGAAGCTACAGTTCTTCATGATCTGAATAGGGTGTGATCCAACCAGAAGCTACAGTTCTTCATGATCTGAATAGGGTGTGATGCAACCAGAAGCTACAGTTCTTCATGTTCTGAATAGGGTGTGATGCAACCAGAAGCTACAGTTCTTCATGATCTGAATAGGGTGTGATGCAACCAGAAGCTACAGTTCTTCATGATCTGAATAGGGTGTGATGCAACCAGAAGCTACAGTTCTTCATGATCTGAATAGGGTGTGATGCAACCAGAAGCTACAGTTCTTCATGATCTGAATATGGTGTGATGCAACCAGAAGCTACAGGTCTTCATGATCTGAATAGGGTGTGATGCAACCAGAAGCTACAGTTCTTCATGATCTGAATAGGGTGTGATGCAACCAGAAGCTACAGTACTTCATGATCTGAATAGGGTATGATGCAACCAGAAGCTACAGTTCTTCATGATCTGAATAGGGTGTGATGCAACCAGAAGCTACAGTACTTCATGATCTGAATAGGGTGTGATGCAAACAGAAGCTACAATTCTTCATGATCTGAATAGGGTGTGATGCAACCAGAAGCTACAGTTCTTCATGATCTGAATAGGGTGTGATCCAACCAGAAGCTACAGTTCTTCATGATCGGAATAGGATGTGATCCAACCAGAAGCTACAGTACTTCATGATTTGAATACGGTGTGATGCAACCAGAAGCTACAGTTCTTCATGATCTGAATAGGGTGTGATCCAACCAGAAGCTACAGTAATTCATGATCTGAATAGGGTGTGATGCAACCAGAAGCTAAAGTTCTTCATGATCTGAATAGGGTGTGATGCAACCAGAAGCTACAGTACTTCATGATCTGAATAGGGTGTGATGCAACCAGAAGCTACAGTACTTCATGATCTGAATAGGGTGTGATCCAACCGGAAGCTACAGTACTTCATGATCTGAATAGGGTGTTGTCCAATCAGAAGCTACAGTTCTTCATGATCTGAATA
This sequence comes from Salvelinus alpinus, assembly GCF_045679555.1. NCBI lineage: Eukaryota > Metazoa > Chordata > Actinopteri > Salmoniformes > Salmonidae > Salvelinus > Salvelinus alpinus. Next base: position 39,867,523 of record NC_092089.1, on the reverse strand, counting down.
GGGTGTGATCCAACCAGAAGCTACAGTTCTTCATGATCGGAATAGGGTATGATGCAACCAGAAGCTACAGTAATTCATGATCTGAATAGGGTGTGATGCAACCAGAAGCTACAGTTCTTCATGATCTGAATAGGGTGTGATGCAACCAGAAGCTACAGTACTTCATGATCTGAATAGGGTGTGATCCAACCGGAAGCTACAGTACTTCATGATCTGAATATGGTGTGATGCAAACAGAAGCTACAATTCTTCATGATCTGAATAGGGTGTGATGCAACCAGAAGCTACAGTTCTTCATGATCTGAATAGGGTGTGATCCAACCAGAAGCTACAGTTCTTCATGATCGGAATAGGGTGTGATCCAACCAGAAGCTACAGTACTTCATGATTTGAATAGGGTGTGATGCAACCAGAAGCTACAGTTCTTCATGATCTGAATAGGGTGTGATCCAACCAGAAGCTACAGTAATTAATGATCTGAATAGGGTGTGATGCAACCAGAAGCTACAGTTCTTCATGATCTGAATAGGGTGTGATGCAACCAGAAGCTACAGTACTTCATGATCTGAATAGGGTGTGATCCAACCGGAAGCTACAGTACTTCATGATCTGAATATGGTGTGATCCAACCAGAAGCTACAGTTCTTCATGATCGGAATAGGGTGTGATCCAACCAGAAGCTACAGTACTTCATGATTTGAATAGGGTGTGATGCAACCAGAAGCTACAGTTCTTCATGATCTGAATAGGGTGTGATCCAACCAGAAGCTACAGTAATTAATGATCTGAATAGGGTGTGATGCAACCAGAAGCTACAGTTCTTCATGATCTGAATAGGGTGTGATGCAACCAGAAGCTACAGTACTTCATGATCTGAATAGGGTGTGATGCAACCAGAAGCTACAGTTCTTCATGATCTGAATAGGGTGTGATGCAACCAGAAGCTACAGTACTTCATGATCTGAATAGGGTGTGATGCAACCAGAAGCTAAAGTGCTTCATGATCTGAATAGGGTGTGATGCAACCAGAAGCTACAGTTCTTCATGATCTGAATAGGGTGTGATCCAACCAGAAGCTACAGTTCTTCATGATCTGAATAGGGTGTGATGCAACCAGAAGCTACAGTACTTCATGATCTGAATAGGGTGTGATGCAACCAGAAGCTTCAGTACTTCATGATCTGAATAGGGTGTGATGCAACCAGAAGCTACAGTTCTTCATGATCTGAATAGGGTGTGATCCAACCAGAAGCTACAGTAATTCATGATCTGAATAGGGTGTGATGCAACCAGAAGCTAAAGTTCTTCATGATCTGAATAGGGTGTGATGCAACCAGAAGCTACAGTACTTTATGATCTGAATAGGGTGTGATGCAAACCGAAGCTACAGTTCTTCATGATCGGAATAGGGTGTGATCCAACCAGAAGCTACAGTACTTCATGATCTGAATAGGGTGTGATCCAACCGGAAGCTACAGTACTTCATGATCTGAATAGGGTGTGATCCAACCGGAAGCTACAGTACTTCATGATCTGAATAGGGTGTGATGCAACCAGAAGCTACAGTACTTCATGATCTGAATAGGGTGTGATCCAACCGGAAGCAACAGTACTTCATGATCTGAATAGGGTGTGATGCAACCAGAAGCTTCAGTACTTCATGATCTGAATAGGGTGTGATGCAACCAGAAGCTACAGTTCTTCATGATCTGAATAGGGTGTGATGCAACCAAAAGCTACAGTACTTCATGATCTGAATAGGGTGTGATGCAACCAGAAGCTACAGTACTTCATGATCTGAATAGGGTGTGATCCAACCGGAAGCAACAGTACTTCATGATCTGAATAGGGTGTGATGCAACCAGAAGCTTCAGTACTTCATGATCTGAATAGGGTGTGATGCAACCAGAAGCTAAAGTTTTTCATGATCTGAATAGGGTGTGATGCAACCAGAAGCTACAGTTCTTCATGATCTGAATAGGGTGTGATGCAACCAGAAGCTACAGTTCTTCATGATCTGAATAGGGTGTGATCCAACCAGAAGCTACAGTTCTTCATGATCTGAATATGGTGTGATGCAACCAGAAGCTACAGGTCTTCATGATCTGAATAGGGTGTGATGCAACCAGAAGCTACAGTTCTTCATGATCTGAATAGGGTGTGATGCAACCAGAAGCTACAGTTCTTCATGATCTGAATAGGGTGTGATGCAACCAGAAGCTACAGTTCTTCATGATCTGAATATGGTGTGATGCAACCAGAAGCTACAGGTCTTCATGATCTGAATAGGGTGTGATGCAACCAGAAGCTACAGTTCTTCATGATCTGAATAGGGTGTGATGCAACCAGAAGCTACAGTACTTCATGATCTGAATAGGGTGTGATGCAACCAGAAGCTAAAGTTCTTCATGATCTGAATAGGGTGTGATGCAACCAGAAGCTACAGTACTTCATGATCTGAATAGGGTGTGATGCAACCAGAAGCTACAGTACTTCATGATCTGAATAGGGTGTGATCCAACCGGAAGCTACAGTACTTCATGATCTGAATAGGGTGTTGTCCAATCAGAAGCTACAGTTCTTCATGATCTGAATAGGGTGTGATCCAACCAGAAGCTACAGTTCTTCATGATCGGAATAGGGTATGATGCAACCAGAAGCTACAGTAATTCATGATCTGAATAGGGTGTGATGCAACCAGAAGCTACAGTTCTTCATGATCTGAATAGGGTGTGATGCAACCAGAAGCTACAGTACTTCATGATCTGAATAGGGTGTGATCCAACCGGAAGCTACAGTACTTCATGATCTGAATATGGTGTGATGCAAACAGAAGCTACAATTCTTCATGATCTGAATAGGGTGTGATGCAACCAGAAGCTACAGTTCTTCATGATCTGAATAGGGTGTGATCCAACCAGAAGCTACAGTTCTTCATGATCGGAATAGGGTGTGATCCAACCAGAAGCTACAGTACTTCATGATTTGAATAGGGTGTGATGCAACCAGAAGCTACAGTTCTTCATGATCTGAATAGGGTGTGATCCAACCAGAAGCTACAGTAATTAATGATCTGAATAGGGTGTGATGCAACCAGAAGCTACAGTTCTTCATGATCTGAATAGGGTGTGATGCAACCAGAAGCTACAGTACTTCATGATCTGAATAGGGTGTGATGCAACCAGAAGCTACAGTTCTTCATGATCTGAATAGGGTGTGATGCAACCAGAAGCTACAGTACTTCATGATCTGAATAGGGTGTGATGCAACCAGAAGCTAAAGTTCTTCATGATCTGAATAGGGTGTGATGCAACCAGAAGCTACAGTTCTTCATGATCTGAATAGGGTGTGATCCAACCAGAAGCTACAGTTCTTCATGATCTGAATAGGGTGTGATGCAACCAGAAGCTACAGTACTTCATGATCTGAATAGGGTGTGATGCAACCAGAAGCTTCAGTACTTCATGATCTGAATAGGGTGTGATGCAACCAGAAGCTACAGTTCTTCATGATCTGAATAGGGTGTGATCCAACCAGAAGCTACAGTAATTCATGATCTGAATAGGGTGTGATGCAACCAGAAGCTAAAGTTCTTCATGATCTGAATAGGGTGTGATGCAACCAGAAGCTACAGTACTTTATGATCTGAATAGGGTGTGATGCAAACCGAAGCTACAGTTCTTCATGATCGGAATAGGGTGTAATCCAACCAGAAGCTACAGTACTTCATGATCTGAATAGGGTGTGATCCAACCGGAAGCTACAGTACTTCATGATCTGAATAGGGTGTGATCCAACCGGAAGCTACAGTACTTCATGATCTGAATAGGGTGTGATGCAACCAGAAGCTACAGTACTTCATGATCTGAATAGGGTGTGATCCAACCGGAAGCAACAGTACTTCATGATCTGAATAGGGTGTGATGCAACCAGAAGCTTCAGTACTTCATGATCTGAATAGGGTGTGATGCAACCAGAAGCTACAGTTCTTCATGATCTGAATAGGGTGTGATGCAACCAAAAGCTACAGTACTTCATGATCTGAATAGGGTGTGATGCAACCAGAAGCTACAGTACTTCATGATCTGAATAGGGTGTGATCCAACCGGAAGCAACAGTACTTCATGATCTGAATAGGGTGTGATGCAACCAGAAGCTTCAGTACTTCATGATCTGAATAGGGTGTGATGCAACCAGAAGCTAAAGTTTTTCATGATCTGAATAGGGTGTGATGCAACCAGAAGCTACAGTTCTTCATGATCTGAATAGGGTGTGATGCAACCAGAAGCTACAGTTCTTCATGATCTGAATAGGGTGTGATCCAACCAGAAGCTACAGTTCTTCATGATCTGAATAGGGTGTGATGCAACCAGAAGCTACAGTTCTTCATGATCTGAATAGGGTGTGATCCAACCAGAAGCTACAGTTCTTCATGATCTGAATAGGGTGTGATGCAACCAGAAGCTACAGTTCTTCATGATCTGAATAGGGTGTGATGCAACCAGAAGCTACAGTTCTTCATGATCTGAATAGGGTGTGATGCAACCAGAAGCTACAGTTCTTCATGATCTGAATAGGGTGTGATGCAACCAGAAGCTACAGTTCTTCATGATCTGAATAGGGTGTGATGCAACCAGAAGCTACAGTTCTTCATGATCTGAATATGGTGTGATGCAACCAGAAGCTACAGTTCTTCATGATCTGAATAGGGTGTGATGCAACCAGAAGCTACAGTTCTTCATGATCTGAATAGGGTGTGATGCAACCAGAAGCTACAGTTCTTCATGATCTGAATAGGGTGTGATGCAACCAGAAGCTACAGTTCTTCATGATCTGAATAGGGTGTGATGCAACCAGAAGCTACAGTTCTTCATGATCTGAATAGGGTGTGATGCAACCAGAAGCTACAGTTCTTCATGATCTGAATAGGGTGTGATCCAACCAGAAGCTACAGTTCTTCATGATCTTAGTCTATGCCACTCTGACATTGCTCATCCATATATTTACATATTCTTAATTTCATTCCTTTACTTAGATTTGTGTGTATTGGGTATATGTTGTGAAACTGTTAGATATCACTTGTTAGATATTACTGCACTGTCGGATCTAGAAACGCAAGCATTTCACCACACCCGCAATAACATCTGGTAAACACGTGTATGGGACCAATAAAATTTGATATGATTTGATCTTTTATTTAACAATACAGTGTCCTCTCTGGTCTGATTATTTCCATTTCACTGTAGTTCGAGTTACATGGACATTGATATGAGAGCATGTGAGGTAGCATTAGCTCTTAAATGGAGTTGAACCTAAATCCATAGCTGACCGTTAGTGACTGTCAGTGTGTGTGTGCTTTATCGGTGCCATCAGGCATGACAAGAGCTGAGTGTGATGTAACCTTTAAGCCTGCTGGAGCTGCTAACAGTTGGGTTCTAGACTCCATCCAATAGGAGATCAGTGACAGGGCAGCTGCTGTGGTGTGTATGTGTTCAGCTTAGCCTGGACTCTGTTTCCACTGCTACAGGAATAGACCGGGGCTACATAGCTCCGGAGACCAGCTGTGTGTGTGTGTCTGTGTGTCTCTACCTTGCCTTGACCATTTCTGAATAACATAGTTAGGACGCTGGGTGTATTGATTGTGTGTGTGCATGTGAGAGAGGCATGAGTGTGTGTGTGTGTGTGTGTGTGTGTGTGTGTGTGTGTGTGTGTGTGTGTGTGTGTGTGTGTGTGTGTGTGTGTGTGTGTGTGTGTGTGTGTGTGTGTGTGTGTGTGTGTGTGTGTGTGTGTGTGTGTGTGTGTGTGTGTGTGTACGTGCATGGTAAACAGAGCTAAGCAGCAGTGTTTCTGGTGTATATGACATTGGAGCGGTGGGTATGTGTTGGACTGCAGGCTGCTCAGAGCTGAGGCTGGGATGGTCAGTGCTTTAGACTGGATTTATGACATCCTCTCAGTGACCTTGACAGATAGAGGGAGGGACAACACACACCATGCACCACACACACACACACACATCCGCACATACACATTGTGTGTACAGTTAACTGCCAAAATAATGGAAACACGTGAGTAAATGAGGGATACAAAGTATATTGAAAGCAGGTGCTTCCACACAGGTGTGGTTCCTGAGTTAATTAACATCCCATCATGCTTTGGGTCATGAATAAAATGCTGGGCAGGCCATTATTTTGGCAGTTATTTGTATATCATATACGCAGCAACAGCATATAGCATGGCTGTGTCCCAATCCAAAGGCAGCTGCCTGCAACCTATTGGCTTAAAAAGGCACCTACCTTTGTTGGTAGCATTTTTGCCAGAAAGTAACTGAAAAGGAATTTGAGACGGGATTCGAAGGCAGCATCGAACGAGATAACGCTTAACGTTTGTTTATATTGTATCCACTGTAGTAGCGTGAACAGTACAAAGCCCTATGAGATCCTCAAAAAGTTCACCAGCTGCACCATTGAGAGCATCTTGACTGGCTGCATCGCCGCTTGGTATAGTAACTGCTTGGCATCTGACTGCAAGGCGGAGTGCGTACGGCCCAGTACATCACAGGGGCCGAGCTCCCTGCCTTCCAGGACCACTATACCAGGCGGTGTCAGAGAAAGGCCCTAAAAACTGTCAAAGACTCCAGCCACCCAAGTCATAGACTGTTCTCTCTGCTAACGCATGGCAAGCAGTACTGATGCACCAAGTCTGGAACTAACAGGACCCTGAACAGCTTCTACCCCCAAGCCATAAGACTGCTAAATCGTTAACCAATAGCTACCCGGACTATCTGATTGACCCTTTTTGCAATATCTCTTTTGACTCATCACATACGCGGTGCTGTTTCTGTTTCTGATCTATCCTGTTGCCTAGTCACTTTATCCCTACCTATATGTACACATCTACCTCATTTACCTCTTACCCGTGGACATCCACTCTGTACTGGTCAGGCAGGTCACCCGTGATACAAGTCAGTATTCGACGTCCATCCATGTCTGAGGACGTTGAGAGATGACATGGAAACCGGCTACTAGGGGCAACAGTGAGCGCTATCACTTTCAAGTAGGTTTCAGTTTTGCTCGGGCATTGTGGACGGGGATGGCGGATAGGTGTAAGCATCTGCCTATGGTTCCAAAAGTTAACCCTCACCTTAACCATTAATGCCTAACCTTAAGAATTCAGAGTTAATGCCTAAACTTAACCTTGGAACGATACAGAGAAGTAACCAAACACTTAGAAATTTGACATTTGGAAACATGGATGAATGTCTAACTCTGACGTGAGACTGTGAGAGCTTGTTGGTACTGGTACCCCGTGTATACAGCCAAGTTAGCGTTACTCATTGTGCATTTATTCCTTGTGTTATTATTTTTCTATTATTTCTTCTTTTCTCTCTGCATTGAAGGAAATGGCCCGTAACTAAGCATTTCACTGTTAGTCTACACCTGTTGTTTACGAAGCATGTGACAAATAACATTTGATTTGATTTGAAACAGACTAGCCAGTGCAGGATCAGGGAGTGATCAGACCAAAGCACCAGCAGGGTATCAGACAATCTCTCAACATGACCTCTGACACTTTCCACTCCGACCCAACCCAGGTCCAGACTTCCTCTGCTCCCTTCCTCGTCTGGTTCCCTCAATAAAGGAAAACCTCAGTAGAAGGTGGGAGGGAGGAGTGTGCAGGGTAAGCCCTTTTTCATCCACCTGTTTCCTCCTCTATCTGTCCTTCTCCCTTTTATGATAACATAGAGTGCTTCTCTCGCTCTCTCTCGCTCTCTCTCTCTCTCTCTCTCTCTCTCGCTCCGCTGCCCAGACTACAGCCCACAGCACAGCCCCCCATTTATACTGAACAAAAATATAAACGCAACATGCAACAATTTCAATGATTTTACTGAGTTACAATTCATATAAGGAAATCAGTCAATTTAAATAAATTCATTAGGCCCTCATCTATGGATTTCACACTGGGCAAGGACGCAGCCATGGGGGAGCCAGGCACAGCCAATCAGAATGAGTTTCCCCCCACAAAAGGGCTTTATTACAGACAGAAATACTCCTCAGTGTCATCAGCTGTCTGGGTGGCTGGTCTCAGACGATCCCACAGGTGAAGAAGCCGGATGTGGAGGTCCTGGGCTGGCGTGGTTACACGTGGTCTGTGGTTGTGCGGTTGTTGGACGTGCTGCCAAATTCTCTAAAATGAGGTTGGAGGAGGCTTATGGTAGAGAAATGAACATTCAATTCTATGGCAACAGCTCTGGTGGACATCCCTTTAGTCAGCATGCCAATTCTACGATCCCTCAAAACTTGAAACATCTGTGGCATTGTGTTGTGTGACAAAACTGCACATTTTAGAGTGGCCTATTATTGTCCCCAGCACAAGGTGCGCCTGTGTAATAATCATGCTGTTTAATCAGATTCTTGATATGCCACAAATGTCAGGTGGGTGGATTATCTTGGCAAATGAGAAATGCTCACTAACAGGGATGTAAACACATTTGTGCACCAACATTTTTTTGACATAAGCTTTTTGTGCATTTTTTTCAGCTCATGAAACATGGGACCAACACTTTACGTGTTGCGTTTATATTTTTGTTCAGTATACAAACGACACACACCATGCAAATGAATGGAGATTGATTTTAGGTGCCAAAAATATAAACCATAAATATATTCCTAACTTCTATCCCTGGTTCTGAAGTTGGAAGGCTGTGGCGGTGTAAAATGAGTTACGCTAGGAGGGAATAATACTGACAGACTTCCGGTGGGTCTGTATGGGGGAGGGTGGGGTCTGTATGGGGAGGGTGAAAGCTTTTCATGCAGAGCTAATCATTGAGACACATTGAAATGGGCTCCTCTCCTATTCCCTTTAAATGACACGCCAGGGTTTCTTCACTGGATGATGTATCTGTATGAGACGGCTGTCTGTGCCCTAGGAAAGCCTGTGTGTATGGCATGCTTGTTTTACTTAACACTCCATCTGTATTATGCCTGTTGTGGGCTGTGTGTGGGGATGGCAGTAGGATACCTGGACTAGACAAAACATGCATGCACCCCTCCAGACATTGTGGCAGTCATGTGTTGAAATTCTGTGTGTGTGTGTGTGTGTGTGTGTGTGTGTGTGTGTGTGTGTGTGTGTGTGTGTGTGTGTGTGTGTGTGTGTGTGTGTGTGTGTGTGTGTGTGTGTGTGTGTGTGTGAGAGAGAGAGAGAGAGAGAGAGGGAGAGAGAGAGAGAGAGAGAGAGAGAGAGAGAGAGAGAGAGAGAGAGAGAGTGGGTGGGTGGGTGGGTGTGTGTGTGTGTGTGTGACAAAAGTAAAAGATTATAGCCTCTGTCTGGACTGAGCTCAACTAGTCATAGTCTCAGGACACACAGACAGGGACAGTTAGGGACTCAGAGAAAATGTTTGATCAACATTAGACTACACAGGCCTCATAAAGACATCGTTAGCATCTCCCTCAACACAGTCCACTGGCCACTCATTTCAATCACTTCATTACACACACACACACACACACACACACACACACACACACACACACACACACACACACACACACACACACACACACACACACACACACACACACACACACACACACACACACACACACACACACACACACACACACACACACAATTCTAGGCCATTCTAGTTTTACAGGCTATACTTGTTTGCTTAAACAAAGAGGAGACATTGTGGCAGTGTCATGTGTTTAAATTCCAATAGTACTGATGGCTATGGGGATGGTATGAGAGGATGGGGAGGAGGAGGGACGAGGTAGAGGTTGGGGGAGGGAGGGGGGATGATGGGGGAAGGGGAAGGTGGGGAGGAGGAGGATGGGGGAGGGAGGAGGTGGGGAGGAGGATGATGGGGGAAGGAGAAGGTGGGGAGGAGGACGAGGTGGGGAGGAGGATGATGGGGGAGGGAGGAGGTGGGGAGGAGGAGGATGATGGGGGAGGGAGGAGGTGGGGAGGAGGACGAGGTGGGCAGGAGGATGATGGGGGAGGGAGGAGGTGGGGAGGAGGAGGAGGTGGGGAGGATGGGGGAGGGAGGAGGTGGGGAGGAGGAGGATGGGGAGGAGGAGGATGGGGATGGGGGAGGGAGGAGGTGGGGAGGAGGAGGATGTGGGGAGGAGGAGGATGGGGGAGGGAGGAGGTGGGGAGGAGGAGGATGGGGAGGGAGGAGGTGGGGAGGAGGAGGATGGGGTAGGGAGGAGGAAGCGAGGGGGCTTTTAGAGACTGTCCTTGAGGTGCACAAAGCAAACAGCTCAGAAGCACATGAACATGCTGATTAAACACCTTCAGGATGTAGTGTGTGTGTGTATTTATGAGTGAGTGTTTTTGGTGTAAGGGGTGTGTGTGTGAGAGAGAGAGAGAGAGAGAGAGAGAGAGAGAGAGAGAGAGAGAGAGAGAGAGAGAGAGAGAGAGAGAGAGAGAGAGAGAGAGAGAGAGAGAGAGATAGAAAGAGTGTGTACACACATGTGTGTTCGCGTGTGTGCATGCATGTGTGAGTGTGTGCTAAAAGTAAAAGATTACAGCTTCTAAACTCTGTTAGTGTGTGTTGTCTGGACTGAGCTCAGCTAGTCATAGTCTCAGGACACACAGACAGGGACAGTTAGGGACTCAGAGAAAATGTTTGATCAACATTAGACTACACAGGCCTCATAAAGACATCGTTAGCATCTCCCTCAACACAGTCCACTGGCCACTCATTTCAATCACTTCATTAGACACGCAAGCATGCACACACACACACACGCACACACACACACACACACACACACACACACACACACACACACACACACACACACACACACACACACACACACACACACACACACACACACACACACACACACACACACACACACACACACACACACACACACCCTCGTTAACATGCGCAGCTGATTCACCATCTTTGAGTCTAACGACAGGTCAGAGGCCTGTGTCGTGATGGAGGACCATATTACTGTGGTAATGGGGTCGGTGACGTTAGCGCGTGTCATGGGTCATCTGTATACCAGACAGACACAGAACGGATGATTAGCAAAACAATCACAGGAAAAACTGTCTCTCCAGCTAGAAACTGGAGGAAGGAAACGTGACACTAAGTGTCTGCACCCAAATGGCAGCCTATCCCCTTACTTTTGACCAGGGCCCATTTGGGACTAGGCCTAATTTAAATCATGAGCGCTGACCAAGAGAAGGAATATTAATACAGTGTATTATTAACCTGAATGCACTCTAATGTAGCCGACAGATGAACACCACCAAGATAAATACCATCATCAATAGTGTCCAGAATGTATTCTACTTCTCTCAAAAACACATGATTTATACCAACGTGACTGTATTAGGATAGATACCGAATCCTATCTAGTATTAGTATATTAGGGAATAGTGTGTAAGTGTACTGTAGTAGTGTACTGTAGGGGGAGACAGTGCTAGGACAGGGAAACTAGTGAGCACAGAACTGTTAGACGCCTTCTCAGCAGGTGATTTCTATAGTCATGGAAATGCACACACATCAGCAAAGATCAAAACACAGGTTCTCACGCCCTTTTGTAACTTCGTTTTTCCACCATGTCCCAGCCAAGAATAATAGAGAGAAACAGGAGTGGTGGGAGGTGTCAATCATGGTACAATATGACCATAAATCAAACAGTGAAACCCTATTCTAACATGGAACAAACCGTAGAAAATGTGGCCTATCTATCTCTATCTGTCAGACCAACAGACTCTCTGACCACTGCCAAGAGAGGGCTGTCTCCATCCTCCACACTCCAGCCCTGTGGTTCTTTGCAGGCTGTGACTAGGGCTGTTTGCTGGCTTTGACAAGGCTGTGGAGGGGAGAGTGCAGCTGGTTTTGGTCTGGTTGATTAAATGGGCAGTCTGGCTCTTTCTCTGTTTCTCTCTCTCTCCACCCCCCTCTCTTTCTCTCTCTCTCCTCTCTCCTCTCTTTTCCCTCTCTGGGTATGCCTGCCTGCCTGCTGCCCTGCATGGTAAAGCTGGTCCTCTTGGCTCAGTGTCAGAGCAGGGTTCTCTGCTGGGACTCTCTCCACATTCCAACTTACTGCCAACTTCCTTTTCAGCAAAAACACCACAGAAGAGCCTGAAAAGCAGGGACTAATCGATACCTGTCCACACTGACTCATCATCATGGCTTTATCTCCCTGTCCTTACTTTAATTAGCCTATGGCGGCTTCCTGCCCAGCCCGTGCCACACAGAGAGGACTTCGGTGTGTGTGTATGCGTGGCCTTCCAGGTCTAAAAGGAGTCCTTGTGGCTTTAGAGTTGCCCAGGATCTGTGCTGTTGGATCAGACTCAGGACTCAGTGGTGTGTTGTGTTCACTGTTTAGAATGAGAGGAGGCTCAACATTGATCCTGTGGTCTTGTCTAAATGTATCTTTAGCCATGGTTTATTGCTCTCTGTTGTGTATGAGCTGGATAGAGAAAGCAGACAGGGAATGTATTATACTAGCTAGGCTACACCTGCCTTTCCCTCTTAGGTAGACACACACACAACATGTCCCCCTGCCCCCCTCATAAAAGCCCAGACATTCTCCTCAGACAGACAGACAGTCACAACAGCAGTCTCCAGCACTAACAGCAGTACTGCAGCGTTCTCAGAGTTCAACACCAACACCCCTCTGTAGCAGTACATCTGACAGGCTACTGTACTGTGTGTCTATATGTGAGTGTGTTTTGTGCTGTCTTCTCCCTGAGTCGTTGGTACAGTGTCACACAACACAGGACTATGATACAGTAACACACAGACAGTGAGGGGGCTGGACAGTAGATGCAGTATCTAGAGTGTCCAGTTTGAGTACCTGGACTGTGGAGGGAGAGTCCCCTCCCTCACTTTCATTGGTTGCTCAGTCCTACTGCTACTTCCTGTTTCCTGGTCCAATCAAAGTGTCTCAGGAACAGGACAGTGTAGGTAGGTATTTCCTAGTGAGATGGTGTCATGTGACAGGGATGTAGAGTGGTCCTTAGGATGTCCTGCTGCAGCCCTGCAGCTCTGAGCATACCCCTCCCCTAGCACGTCTCTCCCACTAAGTGTGTGTGTGTATGTGTGCGTGTGCGTGTGCGTGTGTGTGTGTGTGTGTGTGTGTGTGTGTGTGTGTGTGTGTGTGTGTGTGTGTGTGTGTGTGCAAACAGAATGCAGCTAGGTCCTCCTCTGTCTGCAGTACAGTGGGGGGCATACAGTATGAACAGCATCACATTGTGTATGTATGAACCTAAGGGTAAGAGAGAGAGACAGAGAGAAGGAGAGAGAGCGAGAGAGAGAGAGAGAGGGAGGGAGAGCGAGAGAGCGAGAGAGGTAACGGGATTCGCTTGGGGAGTAGAGCCAGGTGTGAAAAAGAAGCTTCCTCTCTCTCCCTCTCTTTCTCTCTCCTGTCCCGTACTGCGTACTCCCGTACTAATCTCTCCTGTCCACCTCCATTACACTCCTCCCCACATGACTGATGAGCTCTCTCTCTCTCTCTCTCTCTCTCTCTCTCTCTCTCTCTCTCTCTCTCTCTCTCTCTCTCTCTCTCTCTCTCTCTCTCTCTCTCTCTCTCTCTCTCTCTCTCTCTCTCTCTCTCTCTAGACACATAAACATACACACTCTTTACTAAGACTAGAGTAAAGTGTTTATCTCTCTCACCCTCCTTCTGTCTCTGTCTCTCTCAATTTTCATTTTCTCTCTCCCCCACTCCCCCTCTATCCCTCTCTCTCCTGAAACAGAGATTAGCTAGAGGGGAGTGGAGAGTGCAGAAAGCCTGGAGGACAGCATTTGACACAGTGCTCAGGAAGAGAATGATTGGCTGAAAAGAGGCTGTCTACAGGGGTGCCAGGACAGGGGGAGCAACCTATTCAGATAAGGATGGGAGGGGGGAGTAAAGAGAGTGAAAGTCATGACTCACGACTCATACCCCAGCCAGTCTTCTCTAAGGTCTATTAACCCAGTAAAATGGCTTCCATTACTGGAGAATGTGATACATCTCCGATGACTAGCAGGTTTTTTTAAAACGCTGTTGGGCTGTTTAAAACCTGGGGATTATCTTAAAACAGCATGACTGATACATCTGTCTGGGGCTTGACTCATACTTGGTCTCTTGTGATGTAGGCAGGCAGGGGAGAGATTGTGTCACAGACAGCACATAAACACAACCACAATATCAGGAGTGAAGCACACACACAAAACGGGCTACCACCCCTTAATTCACCCCCCCCGCTGTGTTTGATGATGGATGACTTTCCCGCAGTCTTGTTGATGTATAAGAAACCAGGTCTACTGACCTTCAGCCATCATCAGCCCAATGCTGTTACATCACAGTCACACTAAAAACAAGCAGACACAGAGAAACTGCTGCTGCCACCCTTACCCACTACTGAGCCAAGATGAATGCCTGTTTGACTAGGCTTTAACAGCAAGTCACTGTGGACTGAAGCTCCACGATCCAATAATATAACAGTTATAGAAGTGTCCAGAATTTGACCTCTGCTGAAAAAACTAATATTGGCCATATGAGCTGCCAGAGGCATGTGAGAGGACTGCTCAGAGAAGAGAAACAGGCACATATTATTGCATCAGAAGTCGCTATGTCTCAGTGTTGAATGCACACTGGGCTATGTTGTTGATGTTGAGGAAGTCATGGAGTATACAAGAGCTTACAATACATTTGTGTGATTATTATTAATCCTATCAGTAAACTTCATCCCAAATGGCCCTCTATTCCCTATATAGTGCACTACTTTTGCCCAGGGCAGATAGGGCTCTAGTCAAAAGTAGTGCACTATATAGTGAATGAGGTGCCATTTGGGATGCAGACAACATGCAGTCATTTGTTTTCTGACTAACTGAATCCTACATGCTGACTTAGCGCTTAGAAGGGGCCACTACAAACTCCTCATTAGGGCGTTAGGCAATGACTTCCAGAGCTTGGGCCCATCGTAGGAGGTATTTCCACATAAAGTTGGAGTGGAAAAGAGAGGCAGGGAGATACAAGTGGGGGAGGCTCTGCAGAAATGGCTCCTCAGCCCTGAGTGTGAGTGTGTGTTTGTGTGGGGTGTGGGGTGTGTGTGTGTGTGGTGTGTGTGTGTGGTGTGGTGTGGTGTGTGTGTGTGTGTGTGTGTGTGTGTGTGTGTGTGTGTGTGTGTGTGTGTGTGTGTGTGTGTGTGTGTGTGTGTGTGTGTGTGTGTGTGTGTGTGTGTGTGTGTGTGTGTGTGTGTGAGTGTGTGTATGTGTGGTGTGTGT